>NC_067473.1:32473624-32774040 GCF_947179515.1 Apodemus sylvaticus | reverse complement strand
TCTAACACTAAATATCTCGTAGTTATTATCACGGTGAATTATGAGCCGGCAATGTGAGTGGTTTGGAATTTAGATTCTATAATTTAAAATAAAATGAATTAGATCAGCTTGGTTTAATTTGAGAGTATAATCTTGCTATTTATGACTAAGGCACTATTGTCTCTTTAGAGAGTATGTATTGCAAATCTCAGATTTACTATTTCCACCTCCTATTTTAGGTTTCAGAATTAATGTGCTGGGAGTTCCCAGATATCACAGAGGAGTTTGGCAAATAAGGCTGATTGAAAAACTAAGCATACGCTTTCTAAATCCATTTTTAAAGTATAGAAATGCAATGACAATTAGCCATGCACACCGCCATCTCTTCTGCCAAACGTTAATTAGATTCCAGGAAGTGGGTGCCTTTCAATGAAAGTGGACAAAAATAGCTTCAATGAAATGATTATGAAATGGATTTTCACACCCAAGAGTAAGGATGAGACTTGAAAAAGACCGGCCCATGCAGCAGATGTTTTTCATTCTCTTTGACAACGTGAGGAAATGGAGGATGAAGGCCCCGACGTCACCTTTCATCATGTGCTCTACTCAGCTACAAGATTTACAGTGATGAGAGAGAGAGAGAGAGAGAGAGAGAGAGAGAGAGAGAGAGAGAGAGAGAATAAAGAAACTTTACAATAAGAAATAAGCACACATTCCTCGAGATTGATTACAGAACACTGATCGCAGTTTAGCTACACTAAGTCCTAAGTCCGTGACCTTGAAGAGTAAGAAAAAATGAAAATGAGAACACGCAAACAAAGGGATATTACTCAGCTGGTGTCATCTGTCTCGAAAAGTTTTTGCCCCGTAAGCACTGTATAAACTCTGTTTCCTTCCTGGAAGAACTGTGCCTTGGTTTCTAGGAAGAAAAGCAATCGTCAGAAGAAAAAAAATCTGATCATATGCATCGTGTTTAACGTAAGATGTCACAGTCCTCTAGATTCTGACAATGAGGTAATTTGTAAAGGGCTCTAATTGTGGTCAATTATTATGGTCCTCCAGCGCCACCTAGTGTTTCCACGCAACGCTTTAACCCAGCTCACCTATTAAACCAAATTAACAATTTCTTACAAAGATAGCCATATCTTTTGAATCAAAGGAAGAAGAAACATGTCAAGGCTTGATTTTGATATCTTGAAGTGTTTTCCACTTTTTATTTTAACTGTTTAAGTTCACTACGTGCCACTGTTCTTTTCGTCCAACAAAGTTTATTTTGTGTGTAGCCTTGCTTCGTTTCCATCGTTCAACACCTAATTGATGCAGTTTCCCTGAAAACACAGCAGTGCTCCAGGTTAGCTTGTTTATGGCAAATGATAATCACTTCTTGATTCATTGATTCGGGCATGTCAGAGTAGAATGTCTATACATCTAAACACTTTTTTAAAAATGTGTAGATGTCATTGTTTTAAATATGCTCCTGCTGAGTGGGAAGAACAAGAAAGGTGAAATCAATGAGTGCGAATACACAGCTAAGAGAGAGGGACAGAGATAGCTCTCTGACAACCCCTATTCCCACCCCAACTTTCATTGAGCATCCACAAAACGTATCCACCTAACCAGAAAGCCATCAAAGAAAACTCATTAAAAAAAAAATGTGATGAGGACGCTGAAGTGTCCTAGCAGGGCTGTGGAAAGAGAAGGACGCAGTTCTATGAAGGGGCAGGCCACGAAGAATTTGACCCCCCCACCCCAGTGAATATATAGATACCACAAGTTGCACTTGGTTGTTGGTTTTTTTCTTTCCTTTTTTTTTGGGGGGGGGGGCACAAGAGCAGAGCGGAAAGAGAGAGTGAAATGGGAGGAATCTGAAGTGTGATGGGGCGTATGATATGAAATCCCTCCCCAAAAAAGTCAATAAAAATATTATGTTGAAGATGCAAATGGAAACATCACGATGACTTTACAGAAACAGGAAAGAAATCATGGAAACAGAAGTAACCATCGAAAATTGAGCACCCAATTTTCTCAAACCTACAAACAAAGTGGATTGAGTAAACAATCACCGTCTTGTTCTTTACAATTATAGTCACCGGGGAAAGGTAAGGCGGGCAAAAGGCACGCTCTTGCAATCATACTGCTGATTCATAATGAAGTGCGTCTCAGACTGGATTATACCGGCACAGAGACATATGTCAAACAAATATCCTGTGGCAAACAAAAGCTAAATTTTACCTACTGTTGAATAAAATTGTAGATCTATTCTCTTTGGTTCTCAAAGAGGACAGCTGTTACAGAGTGGTCAGCATCAGGGCAGTCAGCCTAAGCCAGTGGTGGAACATGGCAGCACCCATGGATGAGAATCTAAGCTCATTGTTCACAGACAACCACTACAGATGTTTAACTTGTCTTTACAATAATTACTGAAAGTAATAACATTGCACGGAGGAATGGTATTGTTACAAAATGACCCCTTCCGCTTATCTATGGTTGGATATGTCAGGACACCACACTGCTGAAGGTATGAACACATGAGACAATGGGGCTGGCCTCCTGGGACAGGTTTGTTGTGACTTATTTTTAAAGTCTTCTCAAAGTTATCCAACAACATGAAAGGCAGCATTGCTTGTAGATCAGAATGACTAGGATAGAGTCAAATAAGGAGCAAGTTCTAAAGCAATATGAACAGTAGTGGGACACTTTATGTGACGTAAACAGCCAGCCTACATATGTCATAATAGATAACTTGTTTGATGTGGTTTGTAAGATAATATAACATTCTCATATGCTTCAACATCTTTCCTCTTATTTGGGAAGGCATCCTCCTCCCTCCTTGCAGTGACCCGACCCAGTCTCTGCTTACAAGTAACTGCTGTCATTTTAAAGTCTCTCGGGAGGGCTTCTTAATGTGGGGTTCTAAAGCCAAGGACTGTGAGCACCCTGGAAATATGTTCAGGGTGCTGTCTGTACTCATCCTGTTCCAGAACGCAGATACTGTATTCTAATCAGATGCACAGGAAGCGCCACCTTGTGCAGAGGGAAGTATCAAATTTCGGGGTCAGAATCTAGGTGTGATAGAGCCTGGACCGACCTACAGTTACAGTCCTACTTTTTGTTCCGCACGCCATTTAAGATGGTGGTCTGAGCCACTGCTGTCTTCTGCCTCTGCCCTTGCAGTGGTCCACTGGCTCATCACCCTGCTCCTGGTTTAACTCCTGTGTAGTCTGTTCTCAAAGCACACAGCCAGAGCAATCCTAAAGGAGCCCTGCCTTCTCCTTCCACAGCTCTGCCCTTCTTCCTGCTGCAGTAAGGAGAAGAAGGGAAGAGGTCACAAGGTATGTGACAATGCCTCTCTCCTGCTGGATCCCCATCCCCCACGCTCCCTTCATCCCCTGCATTGTTGTCTTGCTGTTGCTTCAAGTCAGCAATGCTGAGCCTAAGGATCAAATGCATTCTACTGGAGCCTTAGGATCATTGCGTGTGTGTGTGTGTGTGTGTGTGTGTGTGTGTGTGTGTGTGTGTCTTCTCTGTCTCTCTCTGTCTCTGTCTCTCTCTGTCTCTCTGTCTCTCTGTCTCTCTCTGTCTCTCTGTCTCTCTCTGTCTCTCTGTCTCTCTCTGTCTCTGTCTCTCTGTCTCTATCTATCTATCTATCTCTCTATCTATCTCTTTCTCTCTCTGAATGTGCTTCTTCTTGCTACCTATAGAATTTCTCCCTCATTTTTTTTTTTTGGTTTTTGCTTTCCACTAGTTTGGAAACATCTTCCCTAATAATAAATTGACAACATACTCTGCTGTTGAACACCACCCCTTTCTGTCTCTTTCTTTGACCGACACACCTGTGTCCTAAGACTCGAATTTGAACCAATCTGTTTACATTCACAGATAACTTTCCAATAATATAAAAAAAAAATGGATACTTCATAACATAGAGGTGGAAAGCAAATTTTTGAGTTGTCCTCACAAAAATTAACTGTATTTATTATTTTAAAAATCTAAAATAATGTATTTATATCCATAACATATCTAATCTGAAAAACTGGTTTTTTCTTAAATAACAAGTATGTATCTTTATACCCTAAAACATTTTTTGTAAACATGTTTCTGTGTGAGTATGTATATATGTATGTGGCATGCAAATACTTGAAAGTGTGGGTGTGTGCAGAGGCATGCACATGTGTGTGCATACCTATGTGTGTATTGTGTGTGTGTGTTCACATATGCAGGCATGTAGAAGCCAGAAGCAGTCATCCGGTTCTCCTCTAATTGCTTTTCACCTGTACTTTTTAAAAAAATGTATCTCACAGAGCCTGAAGCTCATTGATTCAGCCAGAATAACTGGTCAATGAACTCAGGACTCTGCCTGTCTGAGGATCTGAACCCAGGTCCCCAAGCTTATGTAAAAGGCATGGTACCAATTGAACATTCTCACCAGGCCTGTGAATATGTTTTTTTAATTGCTATTTAATATTCTGCTTCAACAGACCATAATTTCTTTAATCATGCTTCTATTATTTAAAATGTAAATAGAACAACAAAAAATGCTGAAATTCATCTTGTGTCTCCATAAAATTCCTAAACCAAACTATTTAAGATTTAACATGCATTTTCCCAAATTGCTGCCATAGAGAGTTGTACTAACTTAATTCTCTCCAGTACCACAGGAACACACAAGCATTTTGATGGTGATGCTGTTGTTGTTGTTTTGATATTTTTACCCACTATGTCTAAAAACCAAACTCTATAAATGACTATCAGTGTTAACCCTTGTTTTTATCATAACAATCTAATTTACTTCAAGTTATCAGGTGATTCTAAAAAGTTAATATTCTTCATTTCAACAATTAAAAATTCAGGCAATATTCCTTAATGTAGTTTTACATGAGGTTTAGGACCCAGACTTGTCCTTCCTATAGATTTTTCTTACACTTACCCCATGTCCCTTTCTCTTCCTCATGAAGTTTAGATCAGCTTATCAATTTCCATAAAAAACTATCCAGCAACATGGATTATGTTACTTTTATTTGCACATTTGGAATATTTTCCTTCTTGTTTATTTTTTCATTTATAAACTATTTAATTGTTCTTTTAACTTTTGATATTATAATATAGTTACAACATTTCTTCCTAAATTAATAGAATAAAATTGATGTTTTCACAATAGACGTGTGTGTGTGTGTGTGTGTGTGTGTGTGTTGGTACTGTAGTGTTCCTGTTACTAAATATTTTAGAGGGATATGATTCTGCCTCTGATATTCAATCTCCCTTGTTTACTTCCTCTTAATTGAAATTCCTGATAAGATCGGCTAAATAAATCACCAGCGACTTACACCTGTGTGTGCTTGGCTCATGCCCTGCTCCTGGCTCCACGGTTATTATGAGAAAACTAAAAATCTACCAAGAGTTGCTTGTAGATATTATGCACCCCAAAGAGATAGAACATGAGTTTCCAATACAGTTTGTGTATGTGTGTGTGTCTGTGTGTGTGTGTGTGTATGTGTGTGTATGAAAATATAGATTGATTTCAAAGCACTGTTAAACTCATGAAATCTTTTATCATTATTTTTCAGAAGATTCCAAAATGTCACTGATATTTTTAAATACACATTTGTTAATGAAGATATGAGGACTGGTTATCTTACGGCACACCTTACAAGCTTAGAAACAATTTAAATAAGCTTCAAAGCATGGGTACCAATTTGTTAATGTTAGCTAAAGTGTGTGCTTGTAAACCCGAAAAGCCAAGATAATGGCTTTCAGATAATCTTTCTTTAGATTTCATTCAAAGTTGGATAAAATTAGAATTATCTTATCCCTTTCTGCAATGTTCAAGTACTGTCTTCTTTTTACAGTGAGAGATACTGCCAAGCCTAAGAAGATCAGCAGTGACTCCCACCTTCAAGCCAAATTTCCCCTTCAGTCCACTGTCTAGATCTGAGTGAATGCAGCTGTAGCCCAAATACTACCTGCAGCAACTCTGTAGTGTCCATCCTCTGACACTGCTCTGAGACCTTCCCTGCAGGGTGGATCAGTTAGGGGCATGAGAAGTCAGTGTAGGATCAAGAAAGGCTGCAGAGAAACTGAATTGTTGGGGTGGCTTTCTTGGATTCCTTGCTGCCATTTAAATACCCCCCGAAGCCTGAATGGAAGTGCAAAAGCAAACCCAGGCAAGAAATAGAAGGTTGATTTTTATAAAGAGAAATGAGAGTGTTCTTACTCAATACTTGTGTAAGACTATGAAACCTTACAGCTTGCTTTATAGGCAAGAGCAGCGGAGCAGGAAATTGCTAATGCAAAGTCTATGGAAGAAGAAAAGAAACAGAAGGCTACCAAACAAAGGTGCAGAGATTTCAATATCTGCCCAAAACCATTGCGAAGCAGGCTAAAGGGTACAGAACATGCATTCAAGAAATGAAATGTCACCTAATTAATTATAGCCTTAAGCTTGAGTCATTTTAAGAAAACTTATGAAGGAAGGATATGGGATTAATTCATAGCATTTAGTAGGCAGGAGGAATTTTTCATCACTGGCTTTAATCTGCCATTGCATTTTTTTTTTTTTTTTTTTTGGTTAAAAATGGCAGTCATCAAGCAGACAATTTTTTGTAAGCAACGGTTGTAAAAAAAATTTTGGTATTCAATAAAACCTACCTCTCAAGTATTTAGAATCTACTACATATATTTTACCTGTAAGTCTCTGCAGTACTTACTATATCCCACACAAAAAGGTACATATAGATATCCTTGAAAGAATTCACTTCCAGCTCTTTACATGTGTTGCTTCTTAAAAATTACTTTGCCTAAATAGCTCCCAGATCTTGGTTTGGGATGGGTTCACTTCCCAATAAAACGAGCTGTGGCTCCTTAGAGAAACTGGTGGATCCACTGCTGGGACAGAAAAATATAATACAGGCTTGGAGCATCTTATAGTGCCAGAAAATTAGGAAAGAGAAAAAAGAAAGAAGCCCTGAATACTCAAGGCACAAATCGCATAACAAATGACTCCCATGAAGAAGTATGGAGAAGGTCCTGATCCTGGAAAGGATTGATATAGCATTGGAGGGGAATATAAAGACAGAGAGAAAAAGGGGGGAGGTCATTGGAGAATGGATGGAGAGAAGAAGGTTTATGGGACATATGGGGAGGGGGGGATCCGGGAAAGGGGAAATCATTTGGAATGTAAACAAAGAATACAGAAAATAAAAATATTAAAAAAAAAGAAAGAAGGGAACAAAAAATAATTCAAGAAGAGTAGAGGAGGGAGGGAGAGAGGGAGGAAAAAAATCTAAGTTCTTATTGTGATTGCTTGGCTATGATGAGAATTTGACTAAAACATTTAGTATATAAGATCCACCTTTTTAATCAAAACTTTAATAAAAAACAATACCAGCAGATTTCAAGAGCTTTCTTAAAATACTTACTACATATGTGCTTCTTTTAACTCTTCCTCGAGTAGCTGGGGCTTAGCTCTCCTACTGCATGTAGGCTAGACTAAATGACTCTTCTATCAAATAAATGATGAAAAACACAATCAATATGTTACAGTGAAAGACTACTTAAGCAATCAAGGTTAACATCAGCAGTAGTGAGTCATGGTGATGTCATGTAGGTCCTTTGTTAAAAATTCATGGTCTGCCAAGACCGTGGTCTGCTTGCTCCCAAGCCTGATGACCTGGGTTTGACCCACAGTTCCCCCATGGTAGAAGGAAAAAATGACTCTTCAATGTTGCAATCTGACCTTCACATGCATATCATGGCAATCATAAAGTCACATGTGCATCTACATGCAATTAAATAAATAAACATAATTTTTAAAAATGTGCAACTGCATTCTAGCCACAGGAAAACATCAGAGAGACTCAAATGAATAGATAAACTACAGAAGACCTGATAGGTGCTTTTTTCAAAGATATCAAGGCAATGACAAGAAAAGGCCAAGACCTCACTGAAGCACATGAAATAAAAACAGTTATATAGCATGGTTTCCTAAAAGAGAAAGAAGACTTCAGTAAATAAAAGAAAGAAAGGAAAGGAAGGGAAGGGAAGGGAAGGGAAGGGAAGGGAAGGGAAGGGAAGGGAAGAAGGGAAGGGAAGGGAAGGGAAGAGAAGACAAGAGAAAGAAAAGAAAAAAGAAAAGAAAAAGAAAAGAAAAAGAAAAGAAAATCTGCATTCTATATTATTAAATTCTTAGTTTTCACAAAGGTTCCAGAGTTGTGTGTGGTATTAATATGAGGAGTCTTGGTGTCCCCTCTCTCCCCACACCGTTCTCACTAGTACATTTTCAGGGTAGCAAAGGACACCCTCAGAAGAGTCTGAATACTCTATCATCAGAGGAAGCCAGGGTCATGGATACAGATGTGCCTCCCAGCCTGTGGCTCACAAGCACCAGCCCTAAGCTTCTTGTCCAAGCCTTTTGAAAACTTTTGAGAGCCTGGCTGTTCTTAGTTGTGGTGAGATGTGCACAGGGAACGTTGTGCAATACTCTTGTACATAGTCAGTTCAGTAGTTAGGTGCACCCACACTGTTGTACAATCTCCAAGAGCTTTAATGTTGCAGAAGGGAAATAAGAGAAATTATATACCCATTCAAGTCTTGTCCCCTGCTGCTTCATTCCAGGCAAAACCATATACTTTCTATCCCTATGAACTGAGTGTTCTAGGCACCTCATATAAAGAAAATAATTCATTTGTCCTTTGTGGCTGGCTCATTTCTAAAGTCCTCAAGATTAGTTCACACTAGAGAATATGCACTATTAGTGTGTACATACCAATATCTCAGACCTTGTGCCCAGTTTTTTTTATTATATGCACACAGGTCAAATCAGTAGCAATTACTCTTAATCTTTGAGGAAAACTAGGATCTTTTCTATAGCTTCAGGATGACTTCTTTCTTTTTAATTTATTTTATTTTTTATTGGATATTTTACTTCTTTACATTTCAAATGTTACCGCCTTTCCTGATTCCCCACCAGACACTCCCTATTCTATTCCCTCTCCTCCTGCTTTTATGAGGATGTGCCCACACCCACCCACTCCCACCCACACACCCACACCTGGCCCCTGTCCTTGCATTCCCCTACATTGTATATCGAGCCTTCCCCAATGGGAACAAGTGCTTCTTTTCCCATTGATGCCCAACAAGGCCATCCCCTGCTACATATATGGCTGGAGTCATGGGTCCCTCCATGTGTACTTCTTGGTTGGTGGTTTAGATCCTGGGTGCTCTGGCTGGTTGATATTGTTGTTCTTTCTATGGGGTTGAAAATCAGGGGATGTCTATGATACAATAGAAGGGTACAAAAGCAGCAGTTTCACTCTTTCCAACACACTGGTTTTAATAGTAGCCACCTTAAGAGTCCGATACACTAGATGTTGTTTCTGATAAATCCATGGCACATAAAAGTGGAATTTTTCTCCTTTTGAGCCAAACTCAAATTTGGTGCTTTATTCTGTTCTTTGATCTAAGTGAGGCATTCCACGATCTTATGTGACAGGATGAAGAACAAAATGTTTGCTCCCCTGCTTCAGAGGAGACAGACAGCCACGTTTATTTCTGAGGGAAAAACAGGTGATATGAAGTATATGTGCGGAGGAAAGGGAGAATGGGAAGAAAAATGTGAAGGAATTGGGCATTCGTCTGGGGCATAGCAGGTGTTACAGATAGCCAGACATGAAATTCATGGTGTGTGAAGTTCACATCTGCCTTGAGGTGAGTAGCCCTCTCATGACTCTACCCGGGGAAGTATAAAGAAATATATATTCATCCCAGACAGAAATGGCACCAGACCAAAGAAAGGATTCCATCCAAGTTCTAATTGATGAACCAATGAGTTTATTGGTGCTGCTTGCAGGAGTTTTGGAGACTCTTAGGCAGCTACACCACAAAATCCCAACAGTAGTAAATCGTTTGCCTAGTAGAAGAACCTCAGAGAAGGGAGGCCTAGTGAGGAGCCAGTGGAGGTCCTGGGAGACCCTCCTGAGTGTCCTGACTCCTACACTCTTCCAGAAGAGAGTTTTCATGAGAATCATTATGGCTCCTCTGCCCCAAGGCGGTGAGGATCATGCCTAACCCCGTGCAAAAAGCTATGCTACTGCAACCGATAGGAAAGATAAATGAAGCGTAGGGAGGGGAATCTTCTCTTGGCATTTTAAAAATGTCTCTTGCCTGCTGTAGCCTGTGATCTTATGCATAGACCTTTCCTCTGATAGAATCTACTTCCTCCGGCTAGCTGCATGAGCAACTTTTGCCTTTCCCTCAAGTCCTTCATCAAATATCACGTTATCGTAAAACCTGCCCTTACTATCCTATTAACCTTACAGGTCCTGAGCTAGGGAGATGGCCCAGTGATTAAAGTGGCCATTGCTCAAGCATGGGGCCCAGAGTTTGGGTCTCTGGAACGAATAAAATTGGCAGATGGGAGCAACAGCCTGTCTGTAATTGCAACCACAGAAGATCCTTGGAGCAAGCCGTCTGGCAAGGCGAGTCATGTGAGTTAGCTTGGAGTTTGACCCACCCCAGTGAATAAGGTGGAAGCACAGTACAGGAGGATTCCCCCACTTCAGCCTTGAGCTTTTCCAAGCACATACACATGTGCATGTACTCCTGTACATGTGTATGTCTAATATACAAACAACAGATACATACATGTGTACAAACTACACATGCAGACAGATGGAAAAATTAAGATACTGTTTTGATTCTGCAGGCCTTATGAACCAATTGGAACCCTTCATTATCCTGTTTTAAAACTCATTGGTTACACACACACACACACACACACACGCTGGATTTATCACTTTCAAATAGACTAAAGGATTTAGATATCACACAGTGACCTGCTGTTTATTATCTTTCTTCTTCAACTGGAATAAAAGCTTCACAAGAGTAGAACTCTTTGTTCTATATACTAATATACTAATATATTCCAAACTCGTAACATTAGTGCATAATAAGTGATCAATTACTTCTGTAAAATAAAAGAATGGACTGAAAACATCACTGGAAGAAGTACCCAGCTTCTTGTATGTGTGATGCTCTAGATTTGATTCCCTGCACTGAAGAAAAAAAAGGACAAAAGCAAAAGAAAATGCAACACACACAGGCATGCAGCAGTGGGAGCAGGGAGCACCCATCCAATTGTCTTCATGAAGAACGGAAAGCAATGAGTCAAAAGCCAAGGATGACTGTGTCTAGGCTCAGAACTGCTGCCTATGGTGTATAGGCATGGAGTACACAGTGATAAGCTCTGAAAGAAGTAGCTGGAGTTAGGTCTATATTGACCTAACAATATGAATTATTAACATGATCTAAAATTTATATGTTGATGTGACCTAGGAAATTTCACATTCTGTGAAATACAGGAAATATGGCATCTTCTGATTGATCCCAACTAACCGTGCTCCTCAAATGATTGGTGTATTTGCAACACTAAGGATTTAGCCTCTCAGCCTTTATTCCATCTTTACTGTGTGGGTTTCACTCATTATCTGTGCTTGTTTGGTTGTTTGGTTGTTTGCTTACTTTTCCTAAGGTCAGCTTTTATTTCTTCTCTTAGTGTCGTGGCTTGAATAGGAATGGACCCCATAGACTCATGTGTTTGAATGCCTGGTCTGTAGTGAGTGGCACTATTATCAGGTGTGGCCTTGTTGGAGGAGGTGTGGCCTTGTTGGAGGGGGTGTGGCCTTGTTGGAGGGGTGTGGCCTTATTGGAGGAGGTGTGGCCTTGTTGGAGGGGGTGTGGCCTTATTGGAGGAAGTGTGGCCTTGTTGGGGGCAGTATATCACTGTGGAGACAGACTTAGAGGTCTATGCTCCAGCTATGCCCAGTGTGGAATGCAGTCTCCTTCTGTTGCTTGTGGATCAAGATGTAGATCCCTCAGATATTTCTCCAGAACTATGTCTGTCTGCATGCTGCCATGCTCCCTGCCATGCTGATAATGGACTAATCCTCTGAAACCCTAAGCCAGCCCTAATTAAATGTTTTCCTTTATAAGAGTTGTCCTGGTCATGGTGTCTCTTCACAGCAATAAAACCCTAATTAAGACACTTGAACTATTGGTTCTTTGAAAGAAAGAATCGGTATTTTTCAGTACCTGAAATAATTGGGAACAGTATTAGGTACAGTGAGCCAAACGACCTCAGAGTTCATCCCAGTATATAGGTAGACACCAAATAAAGGGTCCCTCAATCCCAGGACATCCTCCACCCAATAAATTATATATATTATAATACACACACACACACACACACAAGCATATGGGCACATGGACAAGATCAAGTTAAATTAAAGATATCATTTAAGAATTTCATGCATTCTATTATGCCATCATTCTTCATTGACAGGATGGACAGAAAAGAAAGGAAAGAGGAGAAATGAGACCTGCCTCTCCACATTAATGCTTACTGTTTTGACTCAGGTTTGGTTTGGGTTTTAACTATTCACCAGAAAAATGTACCACTGAAAGCACCACACACTGTGTCTGGCTTCTGCAGCTTCATTTGTTGGTGGTGCTGGGGATAGAGTCAAGGCCACACACATACTAGCAACGTGTTCTACCACTGGGCTGCATCACCAGCAAAACTGCTTTTTAGCTGAATTTTAGAATAAGTTTATATTTATACAAAAGTCGCAATAAAACGATGTGCTTCACCCAACATGCCTACAGTTTTAATATCTGATGTAACCACAGGGAAATGGTCAAAGCAAGGAAGTTAATGTTAATAGAATGTAATAAACTAACAAGAATGATAGCAAATACCACCAGCTTTCCCACCTTTCTGGTATACTCTGCATTCACTCGTCTTGTCCCTTTAGTCTCTACTGGTATAGGACAATTTCTAAATCTTTGTCGTTTTATGGTCTTGACACTTTTTTTTTTCTTTTCCCACGAGGGTCAATTATTCTATAGACTGTGCAGGTTGGGTCAGACATAAGTGGTAGTGTTTCCTTCTTGTTGTTTATGTGAATTCTTAGGAAGCTTGAGGGACACAAGAGCAATTGAGAAAGTAGTGGTGGGAGGAATGCTAAGTTCTCTGAAAAAATGAAAAGAAAGGGTCATATTTTTATAAAAAAAAAAATGAACTACTCACAGAAAATGCCTTCAATCAGGTCTGTGATGGTGAGGACACCGTGAAGTAGGATCACTCAAACATTACTAGGATGGAATAATGCAGCACAAAGCTTCAGAAGCAAGTTTGTCATATATGTCACAAATCCTAAAGGTTTTTGAAATCCCTTGACCTCAAAGCCTTACTTCTGAGAATCTATCCTAAAAATTAAATGAAAATTCCCTTATCAGAATATCATTTAAAATTTGTAAAAAAAAAAAAATGAAATGACAAATATCTAGATATTTTTATAGTAAACCATTGGCTCTGTTTGCCTACTCAACACCTATGCATTCTTCTGATTGAAGGGCAATCTCAGGAGTTGAAGAAATGAGGCCCTCACAGTCTAAAGACATGGAATGTAGGTCAGGGGTAGAACCATCTGTCGAACATGTTGAGTTTCTGGGCTCCATTTGAGGAGGATTTGAAAGAGAAAGGAGGGAGAGAGGGGAGAAGAGTGACCATGCAACTTATGACCTAGGCTCCATCAATTAGCTATGTGTACCTAGAACCTTGAAAACTAAGGCATAGCACAGGGACCCAGACTTTGTTAAAATGTAACAACTAATAATGGGTATCTCAAAAGTTAATGAATTACAACATTGTTTCAACAGAATTCGATAGAATTTTACTAAGTATCCTGTGAAATGCAGAGCATTAACCAGTAATCTCAAAGTACCTGTTTATTAAAGGCAATTGGTATTATTAGATAACTGTTTCTCTCTGAATTTCATATCCTAAAATTCTAGTCCCCAGTGTGACTAGATACACTATGATACTTAGGGATGGAGATTTCGTTTAGAAATCAGAAGGTCGCCAGAATGGCATCCTCATGATGAAATGAGTACCCCAAAACTGAGAGCCACCAAAATGCTTGCTTTCCCCACAGGAACACAGAGAAGATATAACCGAAGCTATGAGAAACAGATCCCCATGGTTCAAGCATCTCAGTGTATAGGATTCCATTATTGCAGTAAATGAAGCTGACAAATCAGAGAGTGACATCTGGAAACATCTAACATCTAAACAGCTTGGAATGTTAACAGTCACAGAAGATTGTCCTCACTGTAGCTGGTGGCCCTATATTAATAAAGTCATTTGAAGAAGATGTTAAGGGAAATCTATTTCTCCTCATCCTCCCCTTCCCCCCACTACTGTCTTAAGTGGGATTCTACAACCTGTTTTGGTGATACAATTGCAAGGACAATACTTGAGGAGAAAGCAGTCCTCTTTGTATTTCATGAGGAACTGATACTTTCTTCTCTCCAATCTTCCGAATTACACTAATAAGAAGAGTGCTAACAAGAAGTGGACAGTCCTTACATGACACCTCCCTTAGTCCAGTGCCTAGGATATTGGCAGAAGATACTACAGAGATGTGGACTCTCAAGACCAGAAGTAACTATAACAAGAAACAGGATAAGGTGAAAATTTGAGTGATTTATTCAAATGGACTCTTTTGCAAGAATGATGGACAGTGGGGATTAATACTACAAAATAAGGGAACAATCCAATAAAATACTCCTTCTTCATCAAACTCCCCCCTGTGTGCAGAAAGGCTTAAGTGAGACAGTGTTACCAGTCATGATAAGTCTGCAATGAAGGGATCCCTAGTTGATGGAGAATTAGTGGATTCTCGAGGAAGACTTGTAATGACCCAAATTTCTGCATTAAATGTGTCACCAGCCTTCAAAAGAGATCTGTGTCTCTTGGGACTTCAAGTTACTTGCTAAGGATGACATTAAATCTTGGCTGACTGGCACATCAATGATGTTCACCTGTTTGAGAACATCCTGAAAATACAGAGAAATTCTTCGGAATCAAGCGCACTTTATGGTAATTTTGTGGTAATTTTGTAGTGCCCCAACATTTACAGGCGTTATTTCTCTATCTTGTTAGGTATATTATTATCAACCTTACAGCTGAAAGACTCCCTTCCCTGGCTTTTTGATTTGTGGAGTCAGTAGAATATTCAGTCTCATGCTAATCAGACCAAAACATCTTTATCCACTTGCTAAAATCTAATTTTTATTTACCATAAGTAAAATCATAGGTGACATAATACCTCTAAGTATTTTGCTGCTACTTTTGTTTAATTTTCTGAGACACTGTAGCTCTGACTTGTGTTGAAATTGTGATTCTTCTGTCTCAGCATCGTGAGTTCTGAGGTTATAGGTATGTATGTACGACCACTCCAGGCTACACACATAAGTTTTTAAAAAAAAAAAAAAAAAAACAGCAGAACTACCTGGTCATAATGAACAAGACATAGGAAGAAATTAATTTCAGAATAATATTAAGAGAAAATGCTTGGACATATGTACAGGAAGAATGAGTCAGTCAGATGCTTGGCCCATTCACAGAATCACCACAAATATAATAGCTATCATTTCATGTAAGAGTGTTATATTCTACCTGAAGAGTAACGCTTAAAAAAAAAAAAAGAAAAGAAAGACTAAAAACTACCAAATTACACAGAAGTTTCTACTTCTAGGAGACTCCATGAGTATTCAAACCACAAAAGTAACTTTTATTCTTGTGAAAAACAACAGAATGAATTTTTAGGCTATAAGAAGATTCAAATTCTGGCTTACAGTGTGTGCAATAGTAGAGAGAATGATTATCTTTTGCATGTGCATAGGATGAATATGGCACTCCTGACTCTTGTCTAGTAAATTCACTATCATTGCCCAATCTGAATTGTAATTTAAAAAGCTATGATGGCAAATATGCACAGTGACACTTGAGGAACCACCACACTGAAGATAATTAAATAGAGTGGGTACTGTCCCAGCAGGAAGTGTCACCTGGAGGCCCCCTCAGACAGTGAAGCATTCAAGTCTTCCTCCAATAATGGAGAAGGCGGCAAGGTCTGATTAGCACGAGGATCATTCCTTAGAATGCAAGCCAAGTGAAGTAAAAAGCTTCTGTTTTCCTCACTGGTGTATTATGAGGGTCTAGATTAGGACCTGCCACTTGACATGGGCGCTCATAGAACAAACTGCCGCAGTCCAAGCTCAGCCTGCAGGATAACCAGGATTCTTTGGTCCAGGAAGGCACAGGTTCGGCGAAACAACCCACAGACACCGAGGTGTTTTCTGGATCTGAGTGTATCATTTTGGGTATCCCCTAGTCCAGTCAAGTTAACATCTCAAATTAAGCATCACATTCATCCGTCAAAGCTACAGTTTTCTCAGGCAATATAGGGTGTTTGCCCATCTTCCCGTTGGCCAATTGGTTCATGCGGTTAAACTTCTTCTTCATCATCATGGCCCTGCTATGGCGCTAGCCCGGGAGCTGGGGAAGGACGGCTCCCATGCCTAGCCTCCCTGGTGAAGAGGGAGGCATTGTAGAGCTTGGGAAACCGCCTGGTCTGTGCTGTCCTCCCAAGAGCACCTCCGCCTAGTCTGTCCACCGCATTCTTCTCTGTGCCATGCCCAGGCCACCCTAGGTGCCCGGCAATCAGCTCCAGCTGCAGCCCCTAGTCCCAGCCAGGTGAACTAACCAGGAAGTCTCTCTGAGTAAAAAGTATAAACTGTATCCCGAGTCACACCTGGATAAGTTAAGGATGTTGTTTTGGCCAAAGACTCCCTAGGTGGGGTCTGAAAGTGTCTTTAACAGACACAGGATCTTTCTATCCAGGTGAGCCTGGGTGGAGACAGCATGTCTGCTTAACAAGCAAGGTCAAGAGTTAAAGGTGAAAAAGTTGTCTGCAGTTGTCCCTGGGTATCCAATTCACTTGCAAATTAGCAACTCAAAAGACAGAAACCCTGGCCTCTGGGGTGGGGGAGGCAGCTTTGAGCTTTGCACCAACTCAAATGTAAATTCTTTCTAATTTGCCCAACACTGATCTGCAAGGACATTGTTCCTCAAATGTAAATATCTTCTAATCTGAGCCTATTGCCCAAATCCACCTGTCCTGCTAGGACATAGTATGAGGGTTGAATAATAAAAGGAACCTGTAATTTTAGGGTTCCTGGAAAATTCTACTGCCTGCTATTAATGCTTTTATACCATATTTGGAGCCATACTTCATATATATCCTGTTGGGAGGTAAATGTAATTACATAAATGATTGGAGAAAAGCATTGCAGAATTTTCTGGCTAGTGGCTTACTACAAGATGGATTCTTTTACATCTTAATTTGCTTGGTTTTTCTTAGTCCTGTCTACTAGGCAAGAGTAGAGTTTTAGAAGTAAAGTAAAATTGCCAAGTGAGAATTTCAGCTTCTGAATAGGGTGTTCTGCAATGTCCCAGGAGACATTTCTCGCCTCAGTCTGTAAAATTTTGTTTTACAGATTTCACTGGGGCCACTGCAGCAACAAACTAATGTAAAATCCCATTTAACTGCTTGGGACAGTTTGTGCAGAAGACTTGTGAGACTCAAGGAATTTACATTAGTGATTGGATGTTAGTTCTATTAATTCTTGCTCTCCTCAGAGGTACTCTATTCATAAGGAAATTTGATTGGCATCTATTGTATAATATTTTTTAGAATAGAAAGAGATGTCTTCCTTTTTTAACTTCTTATTGATTCTTTGTGAGTTTCACATCATGTGAATGCAACTCATCTTCCTATCCCCTTTCACTCTTGCAAATTTCCCCCAACAAATAAACACACACACATGCACACACACGGGGTGGGTAGGGAAAAAGAGAGAGAAAGTGAAGCTTGGGAAATCCTGTAGAAGAGGGGGAAGAGGACCCAGAGGAGTCAAGAACACCACAAGAAAACCTACAGATCAACTGACCTGGGCCCATAGAGGCTCATAGAGACTGAACTGCCAGCTGAAGAGCATGCATGGGACTGACCTAGGTCCTCTGCATATGTTTAAGAGTTGTTGGTCTCCATGTAGGACTCCTAAAGCAGGATCAAGAGCTATCTCTGACTATACCACCTGCCTTTGCATCTCTTTCCCCTAACTGGGCTTCCTGGTCTAGCCTCAATAGAAGGCTTATTGATACCCATGGGAGGACTCATCTTTTCTGAGGAGAAGGGGAAGTGCTATGGATGGGAGGGAGAAGAAAGGAAGGACTTGGAGGAGAGGAGGGGGGGAAAGCTGTAATCCAGATATAAAGTAAATAAATAACTTAATAAAAAGGAAAAGAAAAAAGTATAAAAAAACATATCTTGGAAGCTGTATTTTGTCACAGTGTGCCCACATATCCCTCAGTCCACACAACTTCACTTGCAAATGTTCATTGCAATGAGTCATTGGTCTGGTTCGAGGTCTCTGGTTTCCGTGACACCCTCAATATTGAATCCTCTTTGGGGCTCCTCCTAGTTATCCTGTTGTTGCCCTGTGCCATAGAAATCCGGCAGCTTTGGATTAGTAGGACTGGCCCTTTCACACATCCCAACAATTTGAGATGATATAAATTCGGGGATCTACATCTCAAAATAGAGCCCTGGATCTGGACCTGAATGGTAACTGAGCTGGTCAGCCTGCTGACTCTCCCTTATTCACACCAACAGAGTGAGCACTCCAGCACTGTTTCTGCTAAGCCACCTAATGCCATCACCAGCAAGAGACCTCCTGCTCTCATGCCCTCCAGGCCACCTCATCCACATCCATGCCTCTAGAGCCAGCTCCACTGTGCTACCCAATCAATATGCAGGGCCCACTCTCCCAAGTGCAGCAGCTTGACAGGGGCTGGGCCTGCTCTCCCTGCTTTCATACCCTTGGGGCTGGCTTACACATAACTTCACATCACAGCCAGCTCAACTGTGTTTGTTACCCAGGCAAGGCTCAGGGCCTGCTTTCCTGAGTGCTACAGCCAGTGAGGGGGCAGGGCTAGTTTGCCCCACTCTCATGCTCTCAAGACCAGCTTTCCCAACTGTCACAGATGGCAAGATTTGAGGAGGGGAGAGTACCAGCCCTGCACCCACGCCCCCTCACCATAGACAAGTGACAGGGACAGTTCACCTGCACTCTCTCTACCAGGCCCAGTTCTACTGTGCCGCCGCCCAGGTGAGATACAGGAGTGCTCTCCTGAGTGCTACAGTGAGAGGCAACGACATCTCTCCCAACTCCCCAGGTGAAGCAGGCAGGGGATCACTCTAGTACACACAGCACCTTATGGCAGAGGAGTGGCAGTGCCAGCTCCCCTCATTCACTCGCAAGGCTGGCTCGCTCTGAACCAGGGCTAGAACAGGCTAGGCACAGGGCCCAGTCTCCTGAGTGCTGCAAAACAGTGAGGAACAGAACCAGCTCACCAACTCCCATGACCTCAGGGCCACCACCATCCACTGCCATAGATAGCAAGGGGCAAGGGAGGTATTATATTACTTTTAATAAAAATAGAATATTACTGTTTTTTTTTTCTAAATCAGAAAGTGTTTCCATGGATCTGCTGAACGCTATCTTACTAAGATAGTGAACTTAGTGCTTCTGTGACAAAACACCAGACATAACAAGTATTGCCAGGAAGAAAGAGTCATTTGGGCTCATAGTTTCAGAGGCTTTAGTCCGTGGTCATGTGACCTTGTTGTTTGTGAGCCTACAGAGAGTCAAAGCGTCATAGTGCAAGAAAGCACACACCTAAAGGTGGCAGGGAGCAGAGAGCAATAGGAAAAGAGGCAGGACTCCAGTATACCTCTCAAAGACACATCATCGATGGACTGCTTCCTCTGACTATGTCCACATTCTGAAGACCCCTCTGTGCCACCCACTGTGGAACAAGCCTTTAGCATTTGGCCTTTGAGGGAGATTTAAGATGCAAACCATAATAATTAACTGCCTTGCCTGAGAATCACATGGATTCTCTAACTGCAAACTTAATCCAGGAAACTTTTGAGCAAAACAGGACCTCAGGATACTGTAATCTGCTGATCAATACAAAAGTCACCTGGTGGTTGGCGGTAAGCTAACTGGGTTCACAAAATAAGTTATTTTCTAATCCCATAAAATCAGACAGAAGAAAACTCATGGAATTTTATGTGTACAGATGTCAAAATATTCTCTCCAAGATAAAAAGAGAAGTTGTTACTCCTACCATGAAAAACAACAGAGAGCCTATTGAACCTGTTCATGTCCTGCAGGCAACACTGAAAGATAGTGTAAAGAAAAGGCACAGTGACCAGAATCCTGTACTCCTTCTGACCCTGATTTCCCAGGATTCCTTTCAAGTCAACACCTCTCTACTTACATTAACCAGCATTTATTTCTTACATTTACATGCAGAGCCCCTTGTGTGTAGAGTCCTCAAAATTAGAGCACAGAATAAAAAGGTACAGTTACAATAAATCCACAATTGTAATCTAAATATGTAAATAACATGTGAAAGTAGCAAGATAGAAAATGCTACATATGTATAAATTAGTGCAAGAAGTTTTAAAAGTATACAGAAAACTCAGAGATACATCAGGGCCATTGAGTGGTTTTCTCTGAAAATGCAAAACTAAAAGCTTTTTCCTTTCCTTCCAGTGTCTTCTTCCAATTTTCTATAATGAATACCTAATTCATTTATAATAGAAAATGCTTATCTTGCAAAAATCAGGTTAGCTGGAGATAATAAAATTTGAAAAGACTCCATATATTAGAAATTGTTAATGTTTTGTGTGCTAAGCTAGACTAAAATCCTCTCTAATAAAAAAATCTGTTAGAATAAATGAACCAATACAGAAACATTCCTTGAGTTCATTAAAAGTCACACGCAGCCTTTCTCTCTGTAGCCGCCTTTATCATTCTGCCTGCTCAGCTTATGGAAATCACTGAACAGTGCTGTATAAAAGGGAGTATAAAGGGGACCTTCGAATGGGACCCTGGAATCTGAAGCCTGGCTAGATGAGTTTCCTATTGATACTGTAACAGTATTCGGATAATATGAATCTATTATCTTACACTACAAAAATTAGAACCCTGTAGCAGGGACCATGGGCATAGCTCAGAAGTAGTGTGTTTGCCTTACACTCCCAAGATGCCACACCTCACACACACACACACATACACACACACACACCCCACACACACATACCACACACACACATACACACACACACACAGCATCTATGGACATGTTGGCAGTGCTATATTATTTTTTTAGAGACCTTAGGGGAGAATCTTACACTTTCAGCTTCTGGATGCTCTGAATTCCTTAGTCCTTGGTCCCTTCACACACTCTGTCCCCCCACCCCCCGACACTCTTACATCCCTCTTGTAAGGACTCATATGAGATCAGTGTACCAATTCAGACCATCCAGGCTAGTCTCCTGATCCTGGGATCTTACATTTGCATCTGTATAATCCCACTTGACACGAAAAGCATGTCACAGGTTTTAGGGATGAAGATGTGTTCCCAGGAGCAGTGCGCCATTCATTCTACCATCCACTTGTGGACTTTTACAATCTCGCTCAAACTCAGGACTGCTTCATTCTGCAAGCAGGCAGGGTGACTGGTTAGTCATTCCCCCAGGGAAGCCCTCTGTCTGCCACTGCTCACATCTGCTGGTGTTCCTTCCAGCCATCTCAGGGGAACTCATGACCCTACATTTCTAAAACAGATTTGTTGTAGATTTTCTTCTCTCACCAATGCTTCCCTTGAAAACGTTCAGGAGGATTGGAAATTTTAAATATTAGGAATGAACCAATACAGAAACATTCCTTGAGTTCATTAAAAGTCACATGCAGCCTTTCTCTCTGTAGCTGCCTTTACTCTTTTGCCTGTTCAGCTACTGGATTTCCATGTCCTTCCCGATATCTAACACACATGACAATATTTGACATTGATGTGGTGACCACTCACAATGAAAGACTTTATAGTTGTCTACGGGAGAAGTGAAGTATGAGATGTGGGCCATAATGCAGCTGACGGGCATCTTGTCGAAGGAAATAAGAGGAAGGGCTAAGTTCTATTGGGGAATTTTCATTTTTCTAATATCAAATGAGTTATAGCAACCCCAACAAAAATTCCCTTCTTGCTATTTTTCATAATGTAGTGCCAATATGGTTGAGAAAGGCAAATGTTTGCATCTTATTTATTTCACTTTTAATAAGTTATTGCTTCACAAATCACATTTGTCTAGCATTTTAAGATTACAAAGTATTTCCTTATAGTACTGTGTATCCATCATTTAATTAAATCGATTTAATAAAGTTCATTTTAATAATCTTTTCTCTCTCAATGTCTTTACTCAAACTCTGCTATGTTCTTAATATACACCCTCATTCATAGACTGAAACTCACTTACCAGAAGAAATAGCAATGACCAATAAACATATGAAAAGATTTTTTAACATCTTTAGCCTTCTTGGAAATGCAAATCAAAATTCCATCTCATTCCAATTGGAATGGCTACTATCAAAAACAAAAAACAAGAAATACCAAATATGGGCAAAAATATCCTCAATGCAGCCACTGTAAAGACCGCTGAGGTAGTTGCTCAAAAACTAAAGGCATATTTACCATATAACCCAGGAACATTGAGCTTAGGTAAATATGTGTAAGACCAAAATCAACATAAACTAACAGCACTTGAACACTTACATTTATTGGGGAACTATCTGTGAAAAGCAAGTGATAGTCTCATTGTAGGTACCTCTCAACAGATGAATGGGTAAATACATATTGGAATACTATTTAGCCATTAAAAATAAAATAATGTTATTTATATGAAATGAATAATAAAACCAGAGATATAACATTACGTGAAATAAGCATTCCCTGACGAACAGTATCACATATCTTATTTTAAGGCATAAAAGAAGAATGTGGAAAGGGACTAATTCTGAGTAACTGAAGAAACTCTGTTGTTTCACACAAATAAGATACACTAGTAAAAAACGGGAGCTTTGAGTGTTAATATTCACAGTGAGAATGCTATACCGTTATATAGTGGAATTCTGATATAGCATAGGTCAAATGAATGTTTTATATTTGGAGAAATACTCTCTCTATTCTCTATGGGAAATGTTTCATTTCTATTTGAAGATACATCCCATGATGAAAGGAGAAAGTTTGTCCACGCTTATAACCATAAATGTCAAATATGCCACCCACCCGTAGCAGTAGCCTCTACAACTTACATGGAATGAAGCAGAGTAACACACACACACACACACACACACACACACACACACACACTTAACTCTCAGAAGGATGCTAAATTTCTAAAGAGAAAACTACAAAGTCCTACTGCCAAGAAAACTTAAAAGCTCTTCCCAACCAGAGATGATCATTCATCTCCAAGAATGAAGTGCACACCTATCGGTCCACTTGTATCCTGAAGGGAAGGGACTGGCTTCTGTCTTTAGAATTCCCTGTGAACCAGAAGGCTGGACTTAGGGGAGGTGCACTGCATGAGTTGAAAATGCAAAGATCCAAAAAGATTCCCTCGGATTCTCGTCTACCAGCCTTTCGTTGTCCCCCGGAAGAGGAGGCGGCGAACTCTCACACAGCTTTGGAGAACAGATAAAAGCAATCAGGAAATAAAGCAGATGCTGAGAAGCAATTCTAAAACTGCACATACTGGAGCTGCACAGAAGTCTGTGGTCCGTGCTATGACTTACTACACAGTTATTGAAAACAGTGTGATCCAAACAGTAAATCCCCAGGTCATCTACCCTTAAATGCTCTGCAAGTTGTTCTGTAGAAGAGGACTGCCAAAGGACTGTAGAAGGGATGCCAAACATGAGGAGATCCCCGCACTCAGGAGGCAGAGGCTGGCCGATCTCTATGAGTGCGGCTCCACCAAGGTCTACATAGGGCCTCATAGTTGAGACCACGGTGAGGGAGCATGGGGGACAGGACACAGGGGGTCAGACTGAGAAATTATTTTTTGATGTGACCAAGTCACTCTACTTAAGGATAAAGTTTTCTGCTCTGAGGGAAAGAAAGCTTTCGCAGATTGGAAGTAGGTTAGCAGGTTAAAGAATGCAAACTGTCAGAAAGTGTTTAATGTCACACTGACTCTAAACACGGTGCTGATGAAGGGATGGTAGAAGGAAGCTAAGGTTGTGAAAACTAATTAGGGACTTTATTTACATCACACATTACCTACCTACTCAAAGGCATGACAAAACAACTGTTAAGGTGTTATGTGCATTGTGTTTAAATGCATTATTCACAGAAAGATGAGTCCAGGAATCAACACTACACGTGCCACACGCATCCCGGGGTTGCATGACTCCTTTGCTGTGGAAGTATCACGGCTGTGCAGAATTCTGTTCTGTTAGCGAAAGTGATTTTTCTATTGGGAAAAAATGATAGAAGAAACACTCAGAGAGGACAGAGAGAAATTACACCACAGAAGCATCCAGCGTCAGAAGCAATAAGCCAATATCTGAAATAAAATAGATTATTTTCCCTCTTGTGCAAAACCTTGAAGGCAGCTCACAAATGCTTCTTCCAAGTCCATTGTTTCTTTATCACTGTCTCACAGAGGTGTGTTGGTAGCAATTTAATTATGATCATATTTTTCCTCCCTATTCATCCCACTGATATTGCCCTGGGCCTTCAACTCATGGCCCGGAGCTGCTCAAGGTAAAATCACATTGTACATTTATCACTGTTTTTTCGCTTGAGTACGTGAGGTTGGCAATACACAAAGGAGGAGGATGGTGGTCAGTCAGAAAAAGCAAAAAGTCATTCAGCAAAGCCTGGCTGAAAGTTGCTTCATAAAGACATGATCTTCACTGGGCGGCTGAGTTCTGCCAACCAGTCTTACCCTGAGCTGTGCATTCTCTGAGCTCCACACTGAGGCTTTACCTAAAGTCAGACAGAGAAGGACAAAGCACTGGCATTGATTACACCCATCGATGTAAAACTGCTCAAGAGATAGAAGGGAGAGGCCACTGGGCAGGCAAGCATGACAGACAGAGCCTAAGAAAATGAGTGACATCGCCTACTCTGAGAGGTATCAACTCCCAGCCAGCAGCAGTCATGAGTTGAAAGACTGCCCATGCCGTGCACAGCCCGAACTCCCCAAAAGGAAGAGCGTGGTGTTCGCCTTGCCACCGTGGCAAGGTCAGTAGCTACCTAGAGCATGCCCCTTGACTCTTGAGAATTTAGGAATCCTGCTTTAATCTCAACACTCCCCAAGTGTTGGAGTGTTGGATCTGGAGAGATGGATCTGCTTGGGGATTTGAAAAAATTAACTACTGTGGTCAGAGGACAGAGATTTGAATCCCAGCACCCACATGAAAACTCACACCTGTAACTCCAATCCCAGAGGACCTTGATTCCCTCTTCTGGCCTTCACAGGAACTACATGTAGGTGGTACACAGACATACATATAGGCAAAACATCCACACGTGTGAAAATAAATACATTTTTAAAAACACTCTACCTGTTTTTGGATTGTCGTGGCAGCCATCTTATGCAGTGCTGGGAATCTAACCCAGGCTTTGTGCATGCTAGGCACACACTCTACCTACTGAAACACACCCGCAGCATCCTGCAGTGGGGATGTAAAATCAATTAATTACGTTCAGATTGCCATTGAGAGAAGCCTTGGTGTTAAAGACGAAGCTGCGTCCCAAGCTTCCTGTAGCTACGGTGAAACTGATGAACAGAGAACATTTGGGACTCCAAGGGAAGCTCAGCAAGCGACACAGTTCCAAAATCCCGAACAACAGCTCGAGGAAACTCATTAGGAGGAAAAAATGAAATGACTCATGAAGCTGTTTGAGGTTATCCCTACTTAACGTGTGAAAGGCACGGCATCTGAGATCTGAAGCCCTCCTCAAGACAAGCATGTGAGAAACAGATCTGAGGAGATGTATACAGAGCCCTTTAACACCAACATCAGTCAGGGTTTCAGACTTGATGACCCTGTGTTCCCAAACCCCATCACAGAATCTGACATGTGTTTCCACTTGGCTAAGTCAGTCACTCGACATCCGCAGGGGGAATGCCCCATCACACAGGTCTTCTCCCCTTCTCTCTGTGCATCTATTCCTGGCAGAGATGAAAGCCCAGATGACTGTAAGCAGCCTGACAGCTCTTTTAAGACAAAGGAAATGATTCTTAGCTGGCTAAAGAATTAAAAACAACTCATGCAGAAAGCACAAACATCTCAGAAAACAAAATTAGGAAATCACATTATAAGATACGCTATTAGTGTATATAAACTGTAGGCTGTGGTTTTTTAAATGCCTTATACAAATTAGTTTGCTTCTAATAGACTCACATAGTCCCATAGAGCTGGCCTATTACCCTTAATCCTTCCAAATACCACTATTTTAAAGAAAGTCTTTTGTTGAGAACTTTGCATTTCGTATTAAGAATTATCATCATAGCCGGGTGGTGGCGCACGCCTGTAATCCCAGCACTCTGGGAGGCAGAGGCAGGCAGATTTCTGAATCCAAGGCCAGCCTGGTCTACAGAGTGAGTTCCAGGACAGCCAGGGCTATACAGAGAAACCCTGTCTCGAAAAAACCAAATCCAAAAAAAAAAAAAAAAAACAAAATAGAATAGAATCATCATCGTAAAAACATCCAAGAGAGGATCCCCAAGTTTTAGTTGTCTCTCCCAATACCCTCTCTCTCTTCTCCATCCTCCTCCAACCTGGTCCCTTCTGTTCCTATCCCCTCTACCATCCTTCACCAGAAATGTCTACTCTATTTTCACTTCCCAAGGAGATCCATATATCCTTGAGTCCTCCTTGTTACTTGGTGTCTCTGGGTAAGTGGATTTCGCGCATTCTTTACAACTAATATCCACTTATAAGTGAGTATGCACCATGTTTGTCTCTCTAGGTCTGGGTTACCTCACTCAGGATGACTTTTCCTAAATCCATCCATTTGCCTACAAATTTCATGAGGCCGTTGTTTTTTAACAGCGGAGTCATAACTAGAAACTTAGATCAATGGAAACACCCAGGAATTTAGGAGGATGACCCGAGCTAAGACTCCTAGCAGTAGGGGATATGGAGCCTAAACTCATCATCTCTTCTAACCAGGCAAGACTTCCAGTAGAGGGATTGGGACACCAACTCATCCACATAACCTTCGACCTACAGTTTGCCCTGCCTACAATATGTGCTGGGATAAGGTGGCACAACAGTTGTGGGAGTGGCCAACCCATGAATGGTCCAGCTTGAGACCCATGCCATGAGAGGAAGATCACCCTTGACACTACCTGTAGAGCAAGGAACCAGAACTCCAGAGACTCACAGCTCCAGAGACCCAGAGCAATACATCAGGTGGTACTCAGGCAAACCTACAGAAAAGGGGCAGAAGGATTATAGGAGCCAGGGGGTCAAGGACATCAGAAGAAAAGGCACAGAATCAACTAACCTAGGCCCACAGGGACTGACAGAGACTGAATAGACAACTAGGGAGCCTGAATGTAACTGACCTAGGCACTCTACATGTATGTTACATTCTGTGACTCCTAACGATAGGAGCAGGGGCTGTCTGACTCTTTTGTCAGCTTTTGGAACCCTTTGTTATTACTGAATTGTCTTGCCTAGCCTTAAAGTGAGAGGAGGATCCTTGTCTTACTGCAACTTGATATGCCATGCTTGGTTGATAACTTTGAGAGACCTGTGCTTGTCTAAATTGAAACTGGATAGGGCCACAGGTGGGAGGTAGTGGTGGAAATGGGAGAAACTGTAAGAAAAATGTAGGGAAAATAGCAGTTAGAGAAAGAGAGAGAAGGAGAGAGGGAGATCAAGAGAGAGAGAGAGAGAGAGAGAGAGAGAGTAACTTCCTAGCCCTTAGGAAGTTACTGCAGGATGATTGCTGTGAGTTAATGGCCAACTTTGTCTATATAGTGAGATATCTCACCCCAAGACAACAACAGAGCAAATAGAATATACCTCAAGATTGAGTATGGATGGATTCCAATCTAATTAGCTTTAAAAATGGATAGTACTTTGTATTTCTGCATCAGGTGAAGCTATTTAATTTGTCATCAGTTTATTGTTTCCAGTCTTAGTTCAGAGCTTCCCATTCTGATGACTTATTGAGTTTTAATTGAGTGGGTAAATACTCATGGAGAAAAGTGGCTGTGTTCAAACTTCCCAGGCCACTGTGGTACCATTAAGCTTCCCAGGTGTGACAGAAGTATGGCATTCTGTCTCTAGTATTTTATAGTGTTTATGGCAGAAGTCACAAAGAAGCCACAATAGAACCCAAGCTTGCAGGGGGATTTTCTTTTTCTTTCCTTTACTTTTTGTTTGTTTTTTTGTATGTTGGGGGGTAACCTTTCTTCACCCCACACAACCACTGTCAGGACAACATTTTTTATTAATATCAAATGAAGAATTGCTATGTCTTCACATTGCTGAAAGGCAGAGGCAGGGAGATGAATAGCTACATACACTCTTATTCTTCTAATCCTTAGTTGCTATTATATACTTGAACCAACCAACCCTCTGCCAACACAGGGTTCACAGGGTTCACATGGTTCACAGGGCCATGTGGCATCATTCTTAGCAAAGAACATATATTTGTTGAAACTTTCCCTGATGTTGCAATATAAGTACTGCAACTGGGTTCCATGATAACTTTCTCCCATTAGGCTCACCAGGAGCACTAGAAATAAAGTCACTTGGCTAAATCAACATCAGAAGGCTCCAGAGACACCCAAGCGGTTCCTTGTAATTTATCCTAAGGATGTAGAGATAGAAAGAGCTATTGGAAGAAAGAGGGGAGATGACGTCCAACAAAGAAGAAAAATATTGAGTGGATAAAAATACAAGGAGGAAAAGCAAAACCAAGGAAGCAAAACAGCGCCATCCACAACTGCATCGCCTTGGTACAACTCAAAGACCACCACAAAAGGACAAGGATTTGTCTACCCATACACATACAAGTAATATTATATAGACCACCAGGTTATACCTATATGTACATATACACACATACACACATTCATGCAACAACAATTAAAGAAAAATGAAATAAACTTGAAAAAGAACAAGGAGCACATGGGAGGATTTAGAGAGGATTTAGACATATATCTATATATGTATATTTTGATATTACAATCACATCAACTATATATATATAACCATATATATACAGCTTATATATATGCACATGTATATTTTGATATTACAATCACATCAACTATATATATAACCATATATATATAGCTTATATATATATATACACACACATACATACATACATACATACATACATACATAAGCTGTCACATTAGAATTACAAGAACTGATGAGAAAGAGGAAAGGAAATGGGAGCTATTTCCAGGAGGTAACAATGTCATACAATCCCTTGGAACAAGAGCAAGGACATCCCCCACATTTCAGGCAAATCTATAAATAAAAGTCCTGCTGGATTTGAATGCTGAAGCCCACCTACAAGTCATTAATATACCCTAATCTCCTCATCTCCTAAGTCAACAGTTCTAGTGACATAAAAATCTTAGTTTCATTATTTCAGCTCATTCCCAATATTTAATAACAGGAGACATTTTGAGGGCACTAACAGGGTTACTTGTCAGGAACTCCTTTTACAGAAAGCTAAAAACAAGCCAAGAGTGACACTTGAAATTGATCATCCTTTTAGCCATTCTGTCAGACTTCCGAAAATTAATGAGTGGGCTGCAGGAGGGAAGTGGCTTACCAGAACATCGCACAAATCTGCTGATCTCGACTCGCTGAAATTCTGCTTACCTAATGCAAAGCTCTAAGCACTTCACTTCTGCACAGTGCTTACATTCTATCTGAGTCTTCTCAATTTCCTTCATATGACATTACTCCCTCCTCAGGAAAGTAGCAGCAAAATATGAAAGAAGGCAGAAATCTCAGCCTCTCTGTTGATGGCACACAATGAGAGATATTGTACATCTTTAAACTACAACATTTCTATGCTCATATAAAAGTCAAGATTGAGAATGCAGATACTACAGTATCAGTTGGGAACAGAAAATGGAGAACTACTAGAGGCTAGAGATGCAGTAAGGAAATTGCCTTGGTAATGAGATAACTCCACAAGAAAACCATCTGTGGCAAAGGTAAGATCCTGCTCTCTATAGGATGGCCTCTGCCACTTTCCTAGATAGTCATACAATAAGTATGTCCTCCCTGTGAATACTATAGTATAATCACAGGACAAACATACAGAAACCCAAAACTTTAAGGATATCAAATAACACCATTGCCATAGTGATTGTCAAGTCAGTATAACTGAATAATAAATTCCATATATATATAAGCTTAGGCTTCAATGCAATTCCTCTTTCAGTGGCCAGTATTTAAAATTTTAAGAATCTCATGGCCCACTAAAATCAACTAAGCAGGGCTTATATGGGCTCACAGAGACTGAAGTGTCAAGACGCAGTGGGCTTCTATATAGATGTACTGGCTATTAGATTGGTGTTTTTGTAGGATTCCTAACAGGAATGTGTATCTCTGATGTTTTTTTGCTTGTGCTTGGGATTCTTTCTCCTATGGGGTTTCAAGGTCCAGCCTCCATATGAGGCTTTTGCCTTGTGTTATTGTATCTGTTGGTAGTTGTCTCTTGGAGGCCTTCTCCTTCTTGAAAGGAAATGGAGGGAGACTGGGAGATCATGACCAGTGTGTGTAGTATAAGAGAAGAACCTATTTTCAATTTAAACAAAAATCTTTATCCCTCTCCTAGGGCTCAGGGCTCTTTATAGAAAAGAGAACAGAAAGTCTATAAGGGCCAGAGGCAGTGGATGACTTCAAGATAAATGGTATTTTCTGAACACAGCAGGGCTGTTGTGAACAAGACCTGTGAGAGCTCAAGTCAGACAAAATGGCAGCATGTAGAGAGGCAATGGACAGGAAAACCCCCCTTAGCTGAGAAGCTGTTGGCATTTGGTAGCTACAAGAAGAGGAAGAGAAGTTTTGCTTTAATGGTGTGAAAGCAGGTAGGTAAACAATACTCCAGGGCAGGCTGACATCTTAGAGTAGTTTGTACCTTTAGAAAAAAATCTATAAATATCTTTACTTAATTGTACTTTGAATTAAATAGATCCAAAAGCATGTACTGGGATAGTAACTGCAAAGCAGTACTGCTTTCAGTTGGTAATAGAATTGTAAAAAATACTCAAACATTCAGAAATTATCTCAGTTAAGTATCAATAATATTATCATGTCTACTGTTGTCCTTGTTTAGCTGGTGTTTAGGCAGTCATGTTGGTGAAGATTTATGGTTGTAGATTTTAATATTCCTCAAAGACACAATATCACAATAAACTTCCTGATCCTCTGACTCTCACAATTATTCTGTTCCTCTTTTGCAATGATCTTTGATCCTTAGATGTGTACGTTATATTGTAAATGTGTCGGTTTGAACTAAGCTTTATAATTTCATTTTGATGGGTTGTGGTTTTCATTAATGAGCTTCATCTGATGCAAAGAGATGTTTCCTTGACATTATAATGTGGACAAAGGAAAGCTCACACAAGGAATACACCCTATACAAAAACTACAGACAATTGAGAAATGCTGGGAACAAGAGAAATGATCTTCCCTAAGGAAGAACACACCAATAGTCATCAGGGAAATGCAAATCAAAACAACCCTGAAACTCCACCTCACACCAGTCAGAATGGCTAAGATCAAAAACTCAGGTGACAGCAGATTCTGGTGAGGATGTGGAGAAAGAGGAACACCCCTCTATTGTTGGTGAGATTGCAAGCTGGTACAACCACTCTGAAATCAGTCTGGTGGTTCCTCAGAAAATTAGACATAGTATTACCTGAGAACCCACCTATACCACTCCTGGGCATATACACAAAAGATGTTCCAACATATTACAAAAACACATGCTCTACTTTGTTCATAGCAGCCTTATTTATAATAGCCAGAAACTGGAAAGAACCCAGATGTCCTTCAACAGAGGAATGGATAGAGAAAATGTGGTACATGTACATAATGGGTTATCCAATACCAAATGGTCTTCCCTGAAAACATATATGCAAGTAACATTATACAAACTGGACAGGTTGAATCAAGGAATGTACATGAATATGTATATTTGAATATATATAACATATACGTTTGTTGTTACATATACATATATACATTTGTTACATATATATGTATGAATATATATAACAACAATTAATGAAAAAGGAGCATGAGTTTGACAGAGAGCAAATTGTGGGTATAGTATATGGAATGGTTTAGAGGGAGAAAAGGGAAGGGTAGGGAGGAAAATTATTCCATCACGCTATACATTCAAAAAAATAAAAGAAATTTTTAAACACACAAAAATTAACCAAGAATATGCTTCTGTTAGCTTCACAGAAGTTAAAAATTGGAGCTGAACAAGAACTGGTCAGAGGAGATCAGACTTGAGCCATTCCCTGAGATGTTTGGATAGGGCTGTTGGAATTAGAAACATTGAGAAGTGGGGACTCAAAAGCAAAAATGTATTCCAAAGGACAAAAAGATCATGTGCAAATCTGGAGGAATGAGCAAGTTGGAATGAAATGAATATGTGCTGATTTCTTCTCTTAAAAGATGCCTTAGCAATTGATTTTATTGGCCCTTGGTTCAAACTTCTATTCTAACATTTGAAAATATTACGGCTATCTTTAAACCCAAACAATGGTATGAATCCAAAAAAGGGAATGTAGTGTCACCATGCCTCTGCCAGTTTTCAGAGAGGATGGAAACTGAACATATTAAAAGACTTTCCCTCCACTTTTCCTTATTCTCTGCACTGGGTCTGAGCCTCTGCGGGTCTGAGTAGGGAGGGGTTGGTGATAGGCTTATGCATGCATGACTGCCATCAGAATCAGATGCTTCATTTATGGACACACAGCACATAAAAGAACAAATCCGAGCACTTACTATAGTGGCTGGTGATTACTGACTATTCATTAAAAAGGTGTTTGGCTTTTTCCAATGTAACCTTCATGTTCTTGGTGAAGAAATAGACCATCAGGCCATTTTCCTATAAATTATGCAGCTCCCTTATTTATTCTTCTTCAAGAGTCTATGCCCTGATATATATATATATATATATATATATATATATATATATATATATATATATATTGTTTAAAGGTTCCTATGGCCTAGGGATTGTAGCTAAAATACTGGAATCACACTAGTGAGAAAGGGAAAAAAAACTAAATTAAGCTCTGAAAGGGATGCTGCCCAAGTTAATACTTCCCTTGTGCCCTAGTGAAACTCCCTCTGACAAGCAGGGCTAAAAATGTGTTCCTGTAATTGCTTCTTTCCCCAGCATTGCTGAGCAATTGCTTTGCAACTCTGCCCTCCCGGCACACATACATAGAGTTATCATGATGTGATCCCCAAATGACGCCTGGACCCAAAGAGCAATGTTTTATAAATCCCGCAGTCAAGAAGAATGGGAAAGATTAGCTGGAGAAGTAATTCTGTTTTCAGTGTAGCAGCATCATAGGCTTTCATCCAGAAAGAAGAGAAATGCACCCAGAATACAATCACAGCTTGTACTTGGCTTTATCTATCCTCTCTAGACAGTAGCCCACATAGCCAAAGACGGCCCATCTGCATGCTTGGGCTTCCCGGCATCTGTTCCCATCAAAGGAGCAGCAGAACACATGAGATGTCTTACAGAGTGAAAGAAATGCTTTATATCTTCAGGTTATCCCTGAAAGAATGTATCCATCCTCCCTGGCATCAGTCTGAAAGGAGACAAGGTGAACTTTGAAACTGCCCTGACTTCCTTACTATAATATCACTTCTCTATTCCTTCTTAGAATTATAATTATGTGGGAGTAAATATGATCAGAGGGGAGTGTGGGTGCCGTGGTATGTATGTGGTGCTCAGAGACAACTTTATCCAATTGTTCTTTGCCTCCACCTTTGTATAGGAACCAGGGATTACCAAGATCTCATGTACGCACCTTCACCCACCAAGCCATCTCAAAAAGCCTCTGCATCTCTATTTCTTAAATTCGGACTCCGTATATATTCTAGGTAAGCACATAATGTTTAAAACTTAAAAAGGATTTTAAAGCTTTCTGTGATAAATGTTGCACCTTTTTTGTCTTAAAACCACTTCTTTGATCTTTACAACTGATCTTTGTAATGCTCAAATGTTGGGAGGAAAAACAAAAACCTACAAAGCTATTTGGATTGGCCAGATTGTAAATTTGCACGGTCTGACCTCCAGATGTTATTATCCCATAATTGGTGCTTGTGTTTGAGTGTTTCAGGATACCAACTCGAGTGTTTTGACCTGAAACAAAAAAATACATACACATAGCATCTGGATCTTTTGTGTGCATGTTTAAGTACTTATTCTACCGATCCCATGAGATAAATGGTTTGATGAGGGCTACTGACTCTTCTTATTAGAAAAAGTGACCAAAGTCCCCATTTTAAATCATACCTTCTTAATATCTAGAGAGCAACTGGATAACTTTTTCTTTGATCTGTTTTAACCTTACTTCCCTATGAAAAGCCAATTGAGCACAATCTTTTCTGTTTTCTTTATTCTCTGTAGCTTTTGAGTCCTGAAAACACCTAGGTCCATATTATTGGAACATCTCACCAGGATTTTTTCTTTGCTTTCTATGACTGCTCAAATAATCTTAAAGGGTAATCTAAAAAGGGTATTTGGAATAGGTGATAAAAATGGTAAAACTTTAGGAAATTACTTAAGAGAAAAGTACTAAAACTATATCAAAAACTCAAGCAAAACCAAATGTCAACAACTGAAAACTGGGTTGTGTATTATGAACCCATGTATGCTCAATGGGATCGACACTTTAGTTTGTGCCATATTACTCAAAAGATAGATTTATCTTTTTCTTAACTATAATAGTTCTCACCCTGAGGCAATATCTATTAAAACATAACATCCCAAGATAGTATATATCCAAGTTACTCTCAGATTAAGAAAGAAAAATCCATACTGTTAGAAGGGCACATACCAACATTTTCCCCTTCCTGAAATACCTCACTCTATTCAATGATTGAACAAAAAGATAACTATTCTTCGTGTCTCAGAAATATGGATGATGTTTCTAACTAATGTTTGTTTTTCTCTTGCTGCTGGCTGGGCTCGTAGCTCCTGTTTGACAGTGGGTAGAACCACTGCTTCAACTTATTCTGCTACTTACGTAACAAAGGCTACATCACCAAGGTCAATGTTGGCTATAATCCATCACGTTGCCAATATGTCTGCCATGATTGATGGAGCATTGCCCTGCAGGGTCTCTGACTTCTGTTACTGTCACAGTTTTGTATCTCAGCCACACCAGGAATGGATCTCTGAGATATGGTAGTGTTTATCTCCCAATGACCCTGTGGACTAAAATGGTTGAGGAACTGGTCTACAACCATAGAGCAGTGGAAAACTAGGACTGGCTGGTTTTATGGACCCAAAAAAGTAGACAGAAGCAAGCATGAGTGGGGAAAGGACCCAAACTTAGTCCTTTGCTTGAGTGTTAAAATGGATGGTTCTTATAAAAAATACATAGCTGTGATAAACACGTTTCAGCCACTAAATCTTAGATGATATAAACGAGCCCATTAAAATAACCTTAAATTTTTAGCAAAATTAGCAACAAGTCAAGGAATTTCATAGCCTTTTGGGGGGGGGTTAATCTTGCTCTTGTTGATAATAGGCAATCTTGGAGACATGATTAAAATCCTAACCCTAGGTCAATAAACACAATACTCTTGATTTCAAGCTTTTCCTTGAGGCAACCCTGACAAGTCCAATACAGACAGAAGCACAGAAGTCGATTATGGGGGAAATGCAAGTAGCCCATGTGTCTACTTCCTTTTGGTCGTCTTCTCCTTTTAATCAATAACACAGATTCTATTGAATTCAGTTTACAAAGCCTTTTGTTTTGTTTTGTTTGTTGTTGTTGCTGTTGTCCTCACCTGTCGCTAAGAAAAATCATTCATGGCAGCACAGATCTGAACTAGCAGAGACTGCATGAATCAAAAAGGTAAAAAAAATTAAAAATAAAGATAAAAAGCTCCCTCCCCAGGGAGGCAGCCAGCCGTCTCATCGATTCAGCTCTGCTCACGGCTGATTTGGAGGCTACCCTGGCATCAGATCCAGAGAGTGCAGTATAATAAGGTACGACAATGGAAACTGTTACCAGGGAGAAACAGAACATCTGGTCTGGAACAAAAGCAGAGTCCATTGCTAAGGAGCCGCCTGGACATCATCGTTCAAGCGTGAATATGCCTGGTCCTGTCACCTGAAAGAAGAGCTCTTTGGAGCCAACGGAGAGAAGAGAAAACAGAGCAACAAGGAAAAGAAACCCCAAGGAAGAAATTATTTGTTATTTCCTCAGAGCTTTGGCCTAAATGTAGAATAATTTCCAATCAGCCTTCTGCGAGTTTGATTTTTCAAAAACTGAAAATTTAAACCAGCAGAGATGCATTGGTTTGTGTCTTTTCATTCTGCAGTGTGAGATTTGCAGGGGTTTTCTGTTGGTTTAGCTTTGTTTGGATGGCTCAAGCTTCCTTTGCCTTCCTGCTGTTATAAGCAGAGCTAATGATTGGCATGCCTTTTGTAGAACTATTTTAACTGCCAAGGAACTACTGATGCAGAGACCAACGGGAAGGGGCAGGAGTGATACACACCAGCCACATGCCTTCTCTCAAGCTGGGCATCAACACTGGCCCAGGGAGGGGCTTTGGCTGTCCAGGTTGCATTTCAAGCTTATAAGCTTATTGCTGTTTTGGATGCCGTAAAGACTGAGCAACACCTTCAGAAAAGGAGAATCTGACTTCCAATTGCCTTAAAATTCTGATTAAAAGGTGGCGGTGGGAGGAGGGGAGGTGCTTTCCCCGTTGACAAAGGCCCTGTCAAAGTGAGAGCCATTGTATTCTACATAAGGTTTGTGCATTTCATTCTTTTTCAGAACCATCTGTCTGGATTTAATTCACTGATAATTTTATCAGTCTCCCCATGCTTTGCCTGAAACCTCTCCATTGCATTTTTTATTCTCCACAGATGTTAACTCTTTGAATGACAGTCTGGATGCCTTTAGAATTTTGATGAAGACATACATTTTCTCTGAAGGACCCACGCCACGAGCAGCTCTTTCCCATCACCCTGATATACCCACCTTGCAACAAAAGCTGTGCTTATCCCTGGCAAACTGATCTATCTACTCATGAAACTGTCTCCATAACTTTGCTGAGGAAGATGCCTACAGGGCACCATCCTAGGCACGTCATGAACCACTTTAGATGCCTTTTGAAAGATGCCTTCCTGAATGCTTAGGATTATAGGCATATACCACTGCATTAAGCTTAAACGTATTTTTTATAATGTTTATATTTCATCTGTTTGACAAATTCTTGAGAGGGAAAATTAGAAGGAACAAGGATTGAATTTTGTCTTATGGCTTCGCAAGTTTCAATAGTCAAGAGTCAGCTGTATTGTCTTGAGGGTAGATTGTAAGGTAGAGAGCATCATGGCAGGAAGGTGAGATGCTCATTCTATCGTAGCCATGAAACAGAGAGTCAAGAAGGAATAATAGAACCTTCATAGGCATGGACCAGTAACTTACATACTTCAGACCCTAAGTAAAATGTCTCTGTATGGCTGATATCACATCTTGCTTCAAAATTTTCATAAGCATTTCGAAGTATCTATATTGACAGGATTTGGTTTGGGGCATGAAAGGAAATAAATGAAAAAATTTCACAAGATACCCGATCCTTGTGATCTAAGAGAGAAGATGAAGCACAGAGTGATGCTTAGAAGTGCCATACAAACATAAGAGGAAGATTTATTTAACCAGAAGCCTGGCACAGACTTAGTGGAGCTAGAAAACATAGGGAAGATAGGAGGAGAGGTGAGACTGGGAATGTTTGCAGGTATTAGAAACTGCTAGAACCTTATATGGGAAGGCTGAAGCAAGTTCTGGGAATATATAATGTACAATATAGCTGGGTCCTGGGCATATGAAAGGAGGAAACTAGAGACACAGAGGTGGAAGAGAGTCATGATCTGGAGATGGAAAGACACCACTGAGAAAGAATGAGACAGTGTCAACTGCACTTTGAGAAGATAATTGCAGTTGCTTATCTGGCAGATCAGAAAGAGATGTTAAAAACAGGGAAAAATTGGAGCTGTCATGATAAAGAAAGAAATAGAAGTCCTGGGTTAGTACACATGGATTTGCAATGAAAGTCTGTAAATTTGTTCAGATTTTCCAACCAACAGATGGAAGAGATGTGCTCAAGTTAAAAGACTCAGGTGCAACGGAGAAAGCACTCCGAGTACTCTGCTTTGTAGATTTGCCTCATTCTAGTATAGCACTTAGTCTCATGGGTGTCGTCACTATTTTCCAGGGGAGCCTAAGCCAGCCCTCTGGAGAAATGTCTTCCTCACACTGAAGAAATGTTGCTTTCTTCACTTAGCACTGATGGTGCTTCTTGGGCAATCTTGGGCAATATTGATTTTGTGCCTGCAGAATCACTGGTTTCACTGGGATGAATCCTTCTAAGATGCAGGAATGGAACAATGGTCAGAAAAAAAAAGGGTTGACTCCACGGTATTCCAAACCCAAGGGGCATGACATGGAAGAATGATGGAAAAACACAGCCCTTCAATTAAGAGCAGATGGCACTTTTAAAATCAAATACTCGGCAATGAAAACGTACCGCTTAGTATTGGAGCTGATGACAACAATTATTATCATCGGTCCTGTGAACAGCAACGTGATATGCTAGCTAAAAGTGTAACTCTTCTCATGAAGATTTACTTGTGTGACTTGTGTTCATTTTTCTTGAGTTTGAAGATTGGTTGTGGCTATAAACCAGGCCTTCAGAGTAGGAAACAAAAAACTCCATTTATAGCAAAGTTTATTAAAGACTTTCAAAGGCAGCACCTAAGCAAGAGTTGATATGAAATGATAAAGGCTACTGTTTGCCAAAATGCATGCCTCTTTTCTCCTGGATAAATAGGTAGACAACATTTCTCATTCACCCTGCGGCTAGGTAGATTCCGACTGACTGTCGGATATGAGACTATCAGAGACGATGCTGTTCAGTTGACAGCCTTAAAATCTTCTGATGTGATCCCCCATGTTCCTTCTTTATTGCTTTCTGATAAAGTGAAATGCCAAGGCCTTCGTTCCACAGCCCCCAGGACTGGTCAGGTCAGTGAAAAGGAAAAAAATAACCCTGAGTGAAGCCGTTTGCTCAGCAACTTGCTGGACTGTGATGTACATGGGAAGAACACATCCAACAGTCATTTTCTGGTCAGTCACTGAGACTTGAAAACTGTGTGTTGCAGCAATTAGCCCACCCTGCCTGATAAAACTTCAGGCTCTGTAGTCGACAGAATGAGGTCTGTGTCTCAGCTCTGTAGCATAATAAACTTAGAACACATGACAAGTGACTTTGTCTCTTGGAGCCTCATGTTGCCTATAAGTGGGAGAGGGAAAATAGATCTGCTGTGATTATAAAATACAATATATGTAATTTTGCACAGTGCCTGGCAATAGAAAGTCTATGATAGAAGGTAGCTATTAATATCTCAGTAGAGAGGACATGATTTGTATAGAATTATTAGCCAGCCTGGAAATAGCATTGGAAAGTAGAATGAGAAGCTAGCTTTGGAAAAAATATTCATCTCAAGCATTTCCTGAAAAAGATAACTACAGTTGTATCTCCATCTCTTATGAAACTATTGCTTCTAATTATAAGAATGTCTAGTTATGAAAAGTTAAACAGAAACCTAAGATTATGAGTTAAGATTCAGGCTGGAGAGTTGGCTCAGCGGGTAAGAGCACTGGCTGCTCTTCTAGAGTTCCTGAGTTCAATTCCCAGAAACCACATGGTGACTGGCAGCCATCTGTGATGGAATCTGATGCCCTCTTCTGGTATGCCTAAAGTCAGGAACACTGTACTCATATACATTAAATAAATAAATAAATAAACAAACAAACAAAGAAATAAATAAATAGCTTTAAGATTCAAATTCTAGCTCTGGAATGCCCATCTTGGTCATGACTAGCTGACTGACATAGAGCTTACTCTCCTACTGTAAGTCATAAAACTAAACAAAATATATGCAGCAATTATTGTCAAGATTGGATAACTTCCCAGTTTGTAGGAAGCTCTCTGATACTCAACAGAAGAAAAACCTGTGAGGCCAGCTTTATTGTGACTCAATATTCCTCTCTAAGACATACTCTGAATAGCATTCATTAGGCAGAGGACAAAGAATACTTTTCTAAGAAAGACACTGGAGACAGTACAGATGCCAAAACTAGGACATCAGGATGCTGTATGAACAAGTTCCACAAGACCTTGGTAAGGCACTGGACAGCATGTGAGCTTGGTAAGACTCAGTAGGGCTTATTAAAGTAACTGCAGGGAGTTGACTCCTCAGTTTCTTGATCTCTAATTAAATACATTAATACTGCTATCCTCACTGAAATGTGTCTTTAAGTGCTTTGAGAGGAAAAACAGTGTATTTATTAATTTTTATATCACTATGGTGGAATACACAATTCTCTTTCATATTGACCACCTTTGAAAACTCTTTAAAGTCAAGTATTAGTAGATCTGCAAGGGACTGCAGCAAATAGAACAGTGAGTGTTTCTCATTTTCTTTCCCTAGCTTAGAGGTGAGGTGCATTTAGAACAAAAGAGCCCTATCTTAAAAGAACATTCTGATAATTGTGTGAGGTCATTTGATATCCAGACAGTATGCAACCGCACAGGTCCTACTTCGGTATCCAAACGTAGCCTTCTCTTGTAAGATCATGAACTGACCACCAGATGGCAGAAGATGTGTGGTCAATCAGTTGGACAAAGACATGCTAATTAGAAGAAGACATGCATCCTAGACCCCAGAGAAGAAAGTAATACTTGGTTGGACTCTTCCTACAAATGTGATGCGAGTCATTAGATAGAGGCTGTCTATGGTCTATGAGATGCTAATTCTTATAATCTCCCTGCTTCTTTTTTTCCAAATATTTATTATTATTATTATTATTATTATTAATACTCCATATTAGGAGCCACAGTCCACAAGTCCATGGACAGGTTTGGTCCAGCACAGATTCATATATCTCAGAACTCAGAAGCCCACAGAAGGGCAAAATTAACGCAGATATAAATTCAACTGACTCAGGTTCAAGGGCAGTAATGAAGAATAGCAGAAGTAGATCACAGCACAATGGATTATTTAAATCTATGAGTTTGTACAAATAAATGTGCATAAATAATTATGTATACATGTAATGTGAAAAATAATATTTCTCTCTGATAAAGAAATAACTGGCCTTTTCTAAAAGAATTATAAATATAGATGTGATAATATAATTCAACAATTACTTCAACCAAGATAGTAATAGTTGATAAAGGAAGAAAAGAAATGAACACTTAAACTATGGAGGAAGGTTGTGGGAGGATGGGATAGCCACAGTCTCACCCTCTGGATCACTTACTTACATGGCTTTATCATAGTGGGAAAGTGGAATGGACCTCATCCTGGCAAAAGTTCAAATTGAACCCTACCAGGACGAGTCCAATTTGACCTGCTGTTGCTCTTCACACATATGCCTGGATGGATGGCAGTGTGTATAATAGCAACTCTCTAGTAATACTCAAAACAAAATAAAACAAAACCATAAACCCAAGGACAAGCAAATGACTAGACAAACTCAATTTGAAAGACAATCTACAAAACAGCTAATGGGGTTTCCAGAGGAAAAGAAACTCATCCACAATGAAAGGACATGAAGGACTCTAGCAAGTGGTGGGTTAATATGATGTACAAACTGGGAAAGGTCCTGGATTTTTCCATTCCCACCTCCACATCCATGTACCCATGAGTGTGTATGATGTGTCTGGATATGTACAATATGGATATAAATCCATGTGTATAAAAAGTAGGCAGCCATATAACATGTGTAGAGGGAGACCACCTCAAGTGTTGGGCTAAATTTACCTCCTACCTATTGGAGGGAAAGTGTCTTTTTTAATGTCACATATTTCAGAATGGCTGGTCCACAGCTTTGGAGGATTCTCCTGTCTCAGTATCCTGCTGTGGTACCGAAAATATACTTCTAGGTCTTTGACTTCTCAGGATCCACACTTCAGTCTTCACGCTTTTGAAACCAGGGCTTTCTCCACTCAACCATTTCTGAGGATTTTCCATTCTTATGTCAACTGCTCAATGTCTACATATGCCATTGCTTGGACAATTGTGAAATTTTATTGAGGTTTGAGGTTATGTTGGATTCATCTTAATGTGTTGGTTATGGTAATGTTTGACTATGTTGAAGTTTGCTAATGCCTTAGATAGCAATAGAAAGTGTCAGAAAAATCTCCAGCTAATTCTCAAGTGGTTCAAATAAGAGGGAAATAGTATTTTATTCTGGTATACACAAAAAGGTAGTGCTTTTCTGGGCTGTAAGCACCATAGCTTGTAGGTCTCTCAAGAGCTGTTCTTAGGCTGAAGGACAGCAGAGAGGCCATGCAAGGACAGAAGTGATGAAATGCCAACAGATGACATAGGTGGTAGGCTTACTGGTCTTCATTGTCCTTTTCTTGTATACTCCTTTGTAGGAGATTGAACTTTAATCGGGATATTTTCGACTTTGGTGAGGAAATCTCACTTAATAATATCATATCTGTCATAATATCATGGCTATCCATTATGCTAGGAGAGGAGAGCATGAGAAACAGACCAGACATGAGTACTGATAGAAGCTTGAATGCATCTCAGAGAATAGAGTAAACCACCCAGACTTCCTGTGTTACCACAGAAAAGTGTTCTGTATTGGTCAGTTATCAGTGCTGGGTAAATGTTTATATATCTTCCTCTCTACTTTTCTGATTATGCATATTTTCTGATCATCTCTGGGTGGCAGAAATAACTCAGGCCAGAGGGATGAACCATGCCCGTTACACTTGGGCATGGCTTTATTCTCCTGAGTTGCCTTTCCAGTCTAAGCCTCAGAACTAACTACCAGTGCATGGGTCCCTGGGTGTGCTATTCTCTAGGCTGCAGGTCCATTTGTAATTCCACATATGGGCTTCATAGGGCAGCAGCATGTGCGGTTGTTGGGATTTAGTCTCCACCTAGAATGGAAGTGTATCATCACACCCACATCTGAGGAAGGTCAGACTTCAGAGCTGCTCTCAGCAGCCAAGCTATTCTCCCACAGGTTAGCATACTTTGATACTTTGCAGGGCTCAACATCTACTATGGGATTTTTTTTTTTTTTAAGTGAGAGACTTAGTATGGAGTCTGTGATCCACTGAAATGCATTTTTCTAAAGAACACATTCTTAGAAAATGGGACATCTGGTGTCCTCTCATTCCCTATATTTGCTGAGTGTCATCCTTAACCATGTTAAACCTGGAACACACAGAAGGACTTGTAAGAAGTCAGAAAAGAAAAAGAGTATGTTCTGAAATGGACCTGCCAGACGTCCACTCTCCTTGGTTCTTCTTTCTGCTTGAGCTCTTGCTCACTACCAAGCTATTTACCACTAAGACACCTGCATCTTTTCCTACTTTGTCAATCTTAATTGAGGCAAAGGGAGTAGGAACCTCAAATATTTCAAACTGTTTGGAAAAAGTTGCTGCCGTCTCTGTATGTCTGTTGCTTTCCTCTGAAATAGAGATAAATTCCTTACTGAGCTGCATGAGAAATAGATGAGAACGCAGAAACCCTGCTTGACCATGAAGTCCTAAAGAGGTGAGACTCCAAATTTACCTTGGTGTTATTATAGCAGTACTTGAAATAGATCTTTAACTGACTATCATGTATGGATATAAATAATAGACACCTTAACGCAATCAATCTTCTCTATTCCCATATACATTGTCTAAGATAGAACAGATAGACAAGTCCATTTTTTGTGTCTTTAGCAGTATTGTTTGTCTTAATCTACATATCAAGAATTTTTAGACACAGAGAGTTTAAGCATAGCTAAAGACTGGGGCTGCAGCTCCCGTGGCAATATGCATGACTAACATGCGCATGGAAATAGAGACAGGAGCATCAAGAGTCCAATGTCGTTATCCAAAGTATAGGATTTTTGAGACCCACCTGAAGCTACATAAGATCTTCTTTCAAAAACAAAAACAAACAAACAAAAGCATATTGTTGCATTTTTAACTAGAATGTTAAGGTGAACAGAATATGTTATATGTTCAGGCAGTTATTGGGGTTTATTGGGGTTTCTAGAGGAAAAGGTACAAAGTAGCAAGAAGATGCTATGGAAGATGCTACAGGGTGCCTCTGGAGGAAGAAAGTTAGCAGTATTCCTGCCTAGCTGTGAATCTTGCAATCTACAATAACACCTGCCAGACACATGCACAGTAGTGATACTATTATAAAAGCACAACTAATTATTCTCTGATTGGACATGTGGTCCACTGCATAGAAGTAATTGCATATGGGTATTGTAAACTGAGAAAAAGAGAAAGAGAGATAGAGATAGATAGATAGATAGATAGAGATAGATAGATAGATAGATAGATAGATAGATGATAGATAGATGATAGTTGATAGATAGATAGATACTAGATAGATGATAGATAGATGATAGATAGATGATAGATAGATAGATGATAGATAGATGATAGATAGATAGATACTAGATAGATGATAGATAGATGATAGATGATAGATAGATGATAGATAGATAGAGGAGGAAGGAAAAAGAAAGAAGAAAGAAAGGCAAAGCATGGGATGGAGGGAAGGAGAGAGGTAGGAAGAAAGGGGAAAAAAGAAGAAATGAAGGAAGGAAAAGAAAGAAAGAAAGAAAGAAAGAAAGAAAGAAAGAAAGAAAGAAAGAAAGAAAGAAAGAAAGAAAGAAAGAAAGGAAGGAAGGAAGGAAGGAAGGAAGGAAGGAAGGAAGGAAGGAAGGAAGGAAGAAAGAAAGAAAGAAAGAAAGAAAGAAAGAAAGAAAGAAAGAAAGAAAGAAAGAAAGAAAGAAAGAAAGAAAGAAAGATGATTATAATGTATTAGGTCCTAAATTCAAACCTGTCAATGTTGTTTGCCAAGACTGTCATGGCAACAAACTACCTTCTAAATAGATATGTTTATAGACAAATAATAAAAATACAATTCTAAGCTTTAATCAGAGATTTCTCTCTGTTCAATAAATGGTAGTGAATGCAGAGATCCATAGCTGATCAAGATTCCAAACGTAAGTTATAGTTGAGTACTCAATGCTAAAATGATATTTATACATCTCAGACTGATTGTTGTAGGGGAGGGAAAACAAGAGGACAGGGAAAAGGTCTTTGAAATGCTGTAGTTCTGGGCACAGCCAATATCTTCATGACTGCACAGCAGCTTGGACAACTGCAATGGATCCACACAAGACTTGACCCATTAATAGTCAATTATGAATTGGAAACAGGCCCATGGAGACCTATAACTCCCTAATAAAATATTGGCTACTAGTGGATTCTGGGGAAGGGGGAGTCATTGTCTTCAACTGAATATCTACTGGGGTGCCATGAGACTCCAGTGGCTAGCTCCAAACCCATGAGCACATAGATGAACTTAGTTAAATTCAGTGAGTCTCAAAATGATAGAAGAAATGAATGTTTGAATGGGAATTATAGGGAAGAGGAACTAACAAGGGTGTAAAGAGGGATTATAGAGGATAAGATGTTATAGTACTCAGAATGCACTTTATACATGTGTGGACTTGTCAAAGGACACATTTAATAACAAATTTTAGAGCTATACTGCAGTATTCTAGTATTCTAAACAGATGATTAAGATGAATTGGGGTGAAAAATTTGGAAACAGTTATGTCAAGTGACATTTTGCTAGGGTACACAGGTGAAAGGATGTTTTGTTAAAGCAGACACATGAGTGAATGTTTTCCTGAAGCAGACACAATGAAGGGATGTTCTGCTATAGCAAACACGTGAAAGAACATGTGATGAGGGAGTATAAATACGACCCCACAAACAGTGGCAGAGCACTGAGCATTACTTTGCTTTGCTCTGCTTCACTATTCTTTGCTAACGTCACACATGTATTGGTTCGCCTTATATAGCATTGTTGTGTTTTGCTTGTGGTAACACAGCCATTGAGAGAAACTCACCAAAGAACTACTTGTGAGGTTCCTGCTGCTTCTGTGGCCTTGGGCCAGTAGGGGAGCCTTGCAGTTTCTTCAGCATTGAACTACAGCTGCTAGTTTGTGCCTGGTGTCTACCTGCCAAGAGGACTGGATTGTAGCTGCTGATTCATATTTGGTGTTTGCTATGTAACTGGACTGCTAACAAAGAAGTTCTTTCACCCCCAAAGAACTATTGCTAAACAGGCCCAATTCCTCCATATCCTAATAACTTTTCTATTCCACTACTTCTGCTGGAACATGGGCAAGAGAAGAGGTAGAAAGTTTATTGAAATAGGCTGCAAAAAATTTATGCCTACAATGAATAGAATTAAAAGTGTTACTTAAACAATTCATGTATTCAGACATTGTTAGACAAACTTCCTCCATGAGAAGCCACATAATAAATATTTGGACTTTAAGAGTCATAGTGGCTTTGTCTTAACTATTTATTTTGATGATTGTCTAGTGAAAATGTCCATACATGAGGCCTAAAAAATGGCTTATTGGGCCAGGGTGCTTGCAGATAAGCTTAATAGTCTAAGTCCAATCTCCAGAACCCATACGATACAAAAATACAATACAATACAAAACTCCATCTGTTTGCTATAGCATGAGTGTATATGTGCGCACGCGTGCGCGCGCGCGCGCGCGCGCGCGCGCGCGCACACACACGCGCACACACACACACACACACATCATATACGTAGATACAAATATTTAAAGGGAAAGAAAATAGCCATAGACAATATATAACTCATGTACAACATATTTCTATAAAACTTTATTTATAATCTACAAAAATTAAATTTCACAGACTTTACATGAAGCTTAAAATATCCATTTTTAATTTTTCTTTCAAACTTATAAAAGCACTGAAAATTACTCAGAATACAGGAGTTCGATATGTTAGGTTAAATTCAACTGGACATGCTTAAAATAGTCTTAAAGGCTTGAAGATACCATTTAAGAGCACATTTATGGTCATTTTTATGGTGTACAGCCCCCCTCACCTGTACAGTATCAGAAGTACCATACATGTTCTTTGAGTAAGGGTTATGATTTCCCTCTTTCATAGATAATCACCTCAGTTGAGTAGGCTACGTTCACACCAATGGAAGGCAGAACTCAGTAAGTTTCCTAGTGATGGGAACTAAATTATATATAGAACTCCTGTAAAGAAAATGTTCATTACCTCATTGTTCATCTTTTCCTAATTGATTTACCAGAGCCTTCAACCATGAAGGCTTGAAATCCTGCTCAGTTTTTTTTCCATGGCATTGCAGAGGTCCAAAAGATGGAAACTCTTCATTTTGCAAGTATTTACTGAGTTTCTTCTATAAGCCAGGGACTTCTCAGGGGGAGCTGGCAAAGCAAGTAAATCCTCACTCTCATGGCTACTATATTCTAGTAAGAAGAGACAACAAGCAGAGAGAATTCACGTTTGAGAAGGATACTAGCAAGTCTAGTTAAACCAAATGATGAGGGTATATCTCTTAGAGGAAATGACACTGAGATTGAGACTCAGTTGGCAAGGATATGCTGCTGTTGTCAAGAGCAGGGAAAGCGCATGTCAGACAGAAGCACAAACACCTTCAGAGGGAGTGGGCTTGTCTGCACAAGGAATAAATACAACCATTGCAGGCAATGACTTGTAAGCCCTGGTAAGAATTTTGGGCTTTATCTCATGCAGAAAGGACAAGGGCTTAAGGAGGGAAATCAGTTAAGTTTAATGAAACTAAACATTCCCAAAGGAACTATTTTCATAAAGCTCCCTAAGCAATATCCAGATGGTGAGATGGTCTGTGTGAGAAAACACTGAGAACTTGTGAAATAAAAGTCTTTGGAAAACAAGACTTTGCTTTTGATCTTCTGTCTCTGATTTAGCTTTCTCATAATAAGTAGATAAAAGGATACACACTTGACTTCCCCAAGCATCTTACTAAGAGACAACAGGATATCCCAGAGGAGTCCTTGTGAGGATCCAGTATTGATGGTGGAGCAGAAGACAGAAGTCTCAAAGCACACCAATGCCTCACTGCAATGAACATTTGCAAGTAAAGGCAAAAGGCTATCCTGTGTGACACACTGTGACACACTGGGGCTTCTAGGACAAGATTTGTTGTTGTTGCTGCTGCTGCTGTTGTTGTTATTTTGTCTTTTGTTTTCTTTTTATGGGAAGAGCTTGCAAGGACAGAGAGTGGATATGGAAGAATGGGGATTGGGGTGTATGATGGGAAATTCACAAAGAATCAATTAAAAGGATTTAAAAAAAAGGATGCATCCCATCTGTGTAATACCCCTTACCAATGCATACACAAACTTATGATTAATTACCTCTGTTTTCTGCCCATAAGGGTCACCACTACTTTTTTTTTTTCAGAGAAATCTCTCAGCTCTTGAATATGTATTGAATCATTTATGTTACCCAAACTACCATTTTTAGGGTTTTTTACTTAATCAAAAATATCATAGTTGTCTAGGCCAGAGGTATGACTATGGGTAGATCAATAACAAATGAGTATAAATGAGCTAGAAAGATGGTTCAGTGGGTAAGAGTGTTTGCTACGTAAACATACAACTCCCAGTTCAAATCCCCAGCTCTCATATAAAAAGCCAGGCATGAGCATATTCAGCACTGTTGGAGAGAGACAAGAGGATTGCTGGGATTATCTGACCACTAACCTAGCAAAAAATGAGAGAGAGAGAGAGAGAGAGAGAGAGAGAGAGACAGACAGACAGACAGACAGACAGACAGACACAGAAAGACAGAGAGACAGAGGCAGTCAGACAGAGAGAGTGCTAATACAATTGTAAATGAACCTGCAAAGATTCAGAGAGGAGGCAAGAGATGAAGACTAATTTTCATTTCAGGGGCTGCAGATATGGTTCGAAGTCCACGAACACTCCCTGTCCTTGGAGGGAATTCCACCCCCAGGACCTTTATCAAGGCAGCTGCTCACAGCTGCCCCTAACTCCAGCTCCAGGGAAGTGAGCACTTCTGGGCTCCATGGGCACCTGCACTCATGCACACATGCACATACTGACACACAGAGACACATACACGCACACGCTTAAAAATAAGCCTTTAAAACTTGAGCAATTGAATAGATAAAATTTCCAGTTTCTGTATTCTGGAAAGTAAGAGTGGGAGAAATTGAGTTTTGAAAGGGAACATGTGAAGCATTCTATTTCGCTCATAAAATTGTCCCTCGGTGGTGCCCACAGGACATTGGTTCCAGCACTCCTGTGGCATTTTCCATATCAGTCTGTATCTGAAATCCAAGCTTGGGAGATGAGTATGGTGCAGGATGGAAGTCAAGTTTAGTCATTAGCTAGCTTACTGATGAGATAGAGAGGGAGCTGCTAGCCACTGAATGTCTTTGTCATCAAGGCATAGCATGTGTTCTTTTCCTCTGACCAATCATTGCAAACAGCCTGAGGTTAGATCCTATAAATCTTCAGATACACATTACTTTCTGAAATTAAGTAACAGCTTACACATTCTTATATAGTCTGAAGGTCACAGATATCCCGACCTTATTAAATATAAAGAAAGAGTATTCAGCAGCTAAGCACTTAATCATTTAGGATTGGGTTTTTTTTTACAACCAACTACAACAGGAAAATTGGGGGAAAGTAGCTCTGCAAAAGACAATTCATAAAGGAGTGCCCACTGCCACACAGATGCCCAAGTCCCTTGTATAAAATAATGTAATTTTTGCATAAAGTTTATACACATAGTATCGTGCCTCAAATGACCTGTAGATTACCAAAACATCAAATACAATATTAGTAGCTATGAAAACAGTTTGATACAAAAGTTTATGTACAGTTTGATAAACAAGAAAGATCTTCAATTCACAATTTAGAAAAAATTTACCAGCAGAGCCCACAGATATGGTAGACCAACTATATTAAAATATAATTTAACTGAATAAATTTAAATAACAAAAATAAAAATGAAGCACCATTTTAATTTCTTAGATCTGTTGTGATAAATGACCACAAACCATATAACTTCAATGAAAGTTTATTCTCTACAGGACTAGAGACCAGAGGTTTACAACCAATGTATGGGCATGTTAGTGGATTCTAGTAGTTTCATTCTAGCCCTTCATCTGTTGAAATCTGAAATGAATTTGTCAATTAAGAAAAGCAAAACTACAGAATGATTAAGATTAGAAAAGTTTTGCATGCAGAAAATGAAGGTAGCAAAATCAGCTGTCCTTCAAATGTGTGTTTGCCAAAGGGATTTTTGGGGGGTTCTCTTTGTTGTTAGTTTGGGGTTCTTTTACCTGATAAATTTTAACAACTGTTAAAATTGACACAAGAGAAACTTGAACACAAAATAGAAGTAATCTTTTATATATATAATATATATTCAGGTAATATATAATATTTATATTATTCATTTATATATTAAAAAGTCAAATTCTTCTATTATATTAAGCTATTATATATAAAATCATTTAAATGATGCATATATTAATATTAATATTTAATATATAACCATATGTTTAATACAAATATTCACTTATCAATTGTCTACTTCTCTGAGCAAAGACAAGAGGTCACACAAAGTCATGAAAGACATGTCCATAGAGGACTTCTAGCAGCTCTATGTACCAAAATTTGTGCTTTCTTACATACTTTTCCTAGTCAGTTTTTCATAACTTCCTTGGGCACAATCCTCTCCCCTACATTCCATTTCAAAGGGAGGGACCCTAGATGAAATGCCCTACAGTGGGGAGAGGGAACTTGCAGAGCCTACCTCCAGTAGAAAGACAGGTCATGGAGCAAGAAATGGGATTGCTATCTCACAGTCAAAACTCTGACCCATAATTATTCCTGTCTGAAAGAACTGCAGGGATGGAAATGGAGGAGAACCTGAGGAAAAGAAGGTCCAGCGCCCAGTCCAAAGTGGGATCCTGCTCAAGGGGAGGATTCAAGGCCTGACACTATTACTGAGGCTATGGAGTGCTCACAAAAAGGGACCTATCATAACTGCCCTCTGAAAGACCCAACAAGTAGATGAAGAGTCAGATGCAGATATTTGTACCCAACCAATGGACAGATGATGCTGCCTGCTGTGGTTGAATTAGGAGAAAGCTGGAAGAAGTTGAGGAGGAGGGCAACCCTGTAGGAGGATCAGCAGTCTCTATTAACCTGGACCCCCGAAATCTCTCAGACACTGTATCACCAACCAGGCAGCATAGACCAGCTGATATGAGGCTCCCAGAACATATACAACAGAGGATTACAGGATCTGGGTTCAATCAAAGAAGATTCACCTAACCCTCAAGAGACTGGAGGCCCCAAGGAGTTTAGAGGTCTGGTGAGGTGGGGGTGGGGGATGGGGTCATCCCCATGGAAACATGGGAGGGGAGGATATATGGGATGAAGAACAGTTATCTTCTGCTGTTGTAAAAACCTTGACCAAAATCAACTAATGTGTGCCCCACAGTCCCTGGCATTTTAATATTTGCTGCACAACTGGTGTTGTTTGGCAAGGCTTAGAAGATGTAGCATTTGTCATAATAAGGATTTCTATTACTGTGACTAAAAGCAACTAGGCGAGGAAAGGGTTTCTTCATCTTATAATTCCATATCCTTGTTCATCACTGGGGGAAATCAGGAAAGGAATGTACATTGGCCAAGAACCTTGAAGAGGGAGCTGATACGGCAGCCATAAAGGAGTGCTGGCTTACTGGCTTGCTCAGCCTGTCCTTTATCGTGCCCAGAACTATCAACCAGGCATGGAATAACACATTATAAGCTGGACCCTCCCACTCAGCTCAATCTGTTTGGGGAATTTACTCAATAGTCCCTTTTGCAAAATGATACTAGCTTGTGTCAAGTTGACAAACAATGAAGCAGCCCAGCCTTTCTAGAGGAAGTATGTCACTGAGAGTTGGTTTTGAGAATTCAAAGTCTCAAATTTTTCCAGTTTTTTCTCCCTGATTCCTGCTTTTGGATCAAGATGTAAGCTCTCAGCTCCAGATCCAGATCCAACTTGTACCAATACTTCCCCGGTCATGTGATGAACTCTCTCCCTCTGGAACTGTAAGTCCAAATAAACCCTTACCTCTATAAATTGCCATGGTCATAGGATTTTATCATGGCAGTAGAAAAGTAACTAATATAAGAGAGGAAAGTGTCTATGTGAATTATACTTCCATGTCACCAGCCGTCATTCATGGAATACAGTGCAAGATCTCAGCAGGAATCGAGAGACTAGAACTGCAGCACAGGACATGGAGGAACCCTGCTTACTGACTTACACCCAGACTAGCAGTCAACTACCTTTCAATACAACCCAGGACCACCTTCCTGAGGGTTGCAAAGCCTACAGTGGGCTGCTCCCTCCTCCATCAATTACCAGTCAAGAAAATGCCCCATAGACAAGCCCATAGGACAGGTGGATGGAGGCAAGTCCTCAGTGGAGGTTCCATCCTCCAAGATAGCTCTCGTTTGACTCAAGTTTACAAAAACTAACTAGTGCAATAACCAAAGTATATATTCCATTATCATTACAAATACTAAGTCTTGAGAACCAACACTATTTTCTTCCTTGAGTTTGTATTCTAGTAGGAAACTCAGTAAGTATATTTTAAGTTAGGAGTTTTTAATCATTTAGATTATAGTCATTACTTTTTATATATACCAGTGTTTCTGCTACCCTGATATCTACACACCTAGTCCTTTTTCTTATCCAGTTTCTATATTAAGACTTACTATATCCTGACTTACTTACAGTTGCCCATGTCAAGATCAGTGGGAAATTTAATGGCATCCAAAACATAGTCAATTTTGAGTCAATACCATGTTTCAAACAAGCAAAGCACTAATACTAATGTTTTAAGGATTTTTGTCAGAAATGTGGTTAGAAAAATTGTTTTGTGGGAAGAAGGTAGGAGCAATCATGAGGGTTGATGTGTGCTTACAATCCTAGAGGTTGGAAAGCAGACAAGATCATGACCAGCCTGGACTACAAAAGAAGACTTTGTCTCAGAAACAAAAATCAAACTGTTGGGGATGGGAAAGGGGGCCAACCTCAGCAAGGTAGCACACAATCTTTTTTCTTGAGAAAGCAACATATTTTGAGATAGTGGTTTTTATCCTCCCTTAATTCTGAAACTTCAGATTTTAGTTATTTCTAAATTCTTATCAGAGATAGTTTGATGTATGGCTTTCTTTATATTCCATTTAACTTTACATCATTTCTCTGTGGTGAATTCTCCTGGCTATAGAAGCCCTTTTTATAGATAATTGAGCCTGTGAATGAAACCAAGACATTTGAAGGAAATACAGCTGATTCTTTTTCCAGCATAATATAACCCTGGCCTCCTTCCTAGAACCAGTAACATATGAGGCAAGTGACAGTCCTTGATTTCTATCAAAGACCCAAGACTATTCCCTGACAGTTGGGGGGCAGATTTCCAAGCTGCCTCATCTACTTCACCATCTATTCAGGGCAAGCAGCCCTTGGATAATAAATGATGACTGCCGAAGCCACTAACAAAGAAGGAATGGATTGATAACTTATCTTCTCTTCACTAAAATCCAGGAGAAATATTCATTAAACCCTTTGTGAACAAAAGATACCTAGATCAAAGAAAGAAAGAAGGGACAGGAAGGCAGAGAAGGGAACAAAGAGACAGAATCATCAGCAAAAAAAGGGGATATTTTCTACTCTCAAGAAGTTGCACAAGAAGCACACAAACTCCTTAGCTAAAATCACAGAAAGGGTCGTGTGCAGCTTTATTACAGGAACGCAGAGCTGTGCATTACAGATCATTACGATCAGTGCCGTGTGAGGGAAGTACCGACACACACAATCAAACCAGCTACTGAGGCATGGGACCACGGTGCAGCAGCAATCACCATAGAAAGCAGGGCAGTGGCAATACCATTTTAAATCCGTCTGATAGACAAACTGTATCAGTTAAATTTTCTCGGGGTGAATGAGTTTAAAACTCGTTATCTACGCAGCAGCCTGTCCCAAGATGCCGCTTTATTTATCCAGATGGAGATTGGAGACTATGGGTAAACATTACAGCTCCAGCCTCAACATGCTTTGTAGATAAAAAGCCAACACAATGTTTGCTCTCTGTGCCTCTGCATAAGGTTTTTACCCAATGCAGAAGGGAAGGATGGGGAGTCAGGAGAAAGTAGATACTTTAAAAGACAGGGCACATGGATCTGTGAAATGGCAGATATATTTACTATGCAGTCCACAGGATGTAGGAAGTCATTTTGTCATTATATGTCCCTCTCTATGTTTTTAAACAGCTGGGCAGTATTCTAGCCTCTCCATGCAGCCTTCTGGAAGAGGAAGGTTTCTTGTGTATAAAGGCACTAGCCAGCCTAGACACACAGTAAGGTAACTTCACAAAATGCAGGCCATAAAATACCTATTTGTTTTACGGTTGGATTTTCATGTTTTCTCCTTTCTCCTATTTGGAACTCTAGTTAGTTTCAGCTTAATGAAGTGAAGTGTCTAAAATGGAGCTAAGGGACAAATGTTTTTGCAAAGGTACAATAAAAATAACTCTTAAGGGCTTACAGGCTGCTGGAGAAAGTTGGAAATATGGTGTATGGAAAAGATGAAAACAGGAATACAAAATTTAAGCATTTTATATAAAATTTTCACCAGTGCTCCTTTGAGCAGTTTGCAGATATTTGTTGCGCTTACTGAAAGGAACAGCTGGATCTGAACAAAACAAAGGGCTCCATCTTGAAAAATGCCCTAACTCTTCTAATGAAAGTGGAATTCTATTATCAGTCCAGATCATCTTTCTTATAGGAAATTTTCTATTTTATGTAGAAAGTAGAACATTGTGATTGTGACTATTCCCCCCCACACACACACACACGCCACACCACACACACACATACACACACACACACACAGAGACACACAGACACAAACACACACAGAGACTCACAGAGACACACACACACATACACACAGACACACATACAGAGACACACAGAGACACACAGACACATACAGACACTCAGACACACACACACAGGCACACACACAGAGACACACACACAGAAAAAGATTTCTTTGCATTTGCTGACTGGGGTAGGGGGTGTTGTATTTGGATTTTGTCATAAATTGCATCTTTGCTGAATGTGCCAAGGGCTTAGGGGTTCTAGGGTCACAGTCACTGTGGGATCTTGTGGGGTCTTTATTATGGGACTTTAATACTACCTCTTCCATTTTGTCTGTTAAATGAGGAATGGAAATTAGATAATTCATTTTCCTTGCAGTGCTCTCTAGTCTGACTCTTTTTTGAGAACTGTAGACCCTTCTTTACTTTTGGATGATTTGGTTGATTTGGTTTTGGTTTTGGTTTTAGGCACGCAATCTCAGTCTAACTGAAATAATTCTTTACATCTGCACTGTTATGTTTAATCCTCACAATAACCCTGTAACTTACTGCTGTTTTGAAGTATTTCTAAGTAAAATGAGAGTGAAGCCTAGAAAATTCAAATATAATTATGAGGATTTCACAGATGCAAGAGTAAAATTGGTTTAGCACATGCAAGCCTATGGGATCACAAAGACAGTTTAAGTATCCCCTAGGATATAAGTGATCCCATGACTACACTGTACTTGCAACCGAGAGCTAGACAAGGTCAAACAACTTGCACAAGGACATGAAACTCAAAGTAGCAGTTCCAAAATTTGATCCAGGTTTGTTTCCACTCCAAGTGGTGAATTATCACCTTCAGCCACAAAGCCTGCTTCCTGAAACTCCAAGACAAGCCAGAAGTGGGCATTCCCTTTGATTCTCATTATCAAATTTTAAAAATACTCATTCAAATAAATAGAGACATCTTCATGCAACAGAATAGATACATTTTTCAGAAGGGCAAGAGAAGATAAAACAGAGAGGAACTAAAGGTTCCGATGCAGGGGCTTCAGTGTTATCCAGTCCGTTGATTATGAATTTAGATACCAAAATGCTATCTAAATGACCATTATTCCCTGTCCCTGGGAACCAGGTTTAAAAAAAAAATGTCCTGAATCTGCGATGCTTTGTGGGTTGTGGGGGTTGGGGTGGCTCCTTAGCTTGCAGTAGCTGCCTACAAGGCATGGAGCATAGTTGCAATTAAAGAGGCCAGTTCAATGTCCTGCAGAGGTCTCATCATTCAAAGCCTGGGTGGCTGAACATCTTTTGTCATGTGAATGGCTCGCTGCTTAAAACTTTCGCTGCCCATCGTAAATAGTCATAGGCAAGCTGCAGTTGCCTTGCACAGGGAGACTGTGCATATATTTTGTCCCATCAAAGATGACTTGAAGAGCTCTCCTCCAATTTGCTTGGAGAAAAATGGCCTTTAAGCTGAGATTAAGAAGGGAGAAACTTCCAATAAAAGGGAATATTTTTCAAAAACTTGCAAGTGACTGCAAAGCCAGTTAACACAGAAAACCTTGTCACCTTAAGTATGCCATTTGTTACCACACATGCTGGAATACATCTATTCATCTTCTTTTAATTGCTTTGCTGTGCTAGAAGCACAAAGCAGCTCACTGATGCAGAGACTGTGAAAGAATATTTTGTCATGGAAACTTTGAAAACATTTCAAAGCAGGAGCTCTTCTCTAGTGAAATGAAACCTTCTAGCTGTTTGTTGAGCATTGTGTTTGGCTGATAAGAGTTCAGAATGAGAAGGCCTTTTCTTTGAATGACTTTATATCTTCTTTTGCTTGATGTGGCTAGGGGGAAAAATGCCTGCAGTTTTCCAAGCAGAATTTGGGAGACTAGAAAATTATTTTTTTATTTTTTCTTCCAAAAATAGAAAATATGTGAAATTATCTCTAAATCAGCAGGGAAGTATATAGTCAATACTCTATACTGTATCTGATATCAATCATGGAGTCATATATCTGTGCATAGTATTATTATGCATATAATCTGTGTGTGTGTCTGTGTATATAAGTGTGTGTGTATCTATGTATGTGTATGAGTGACTGAGTGTGTGTGTATGTGTATGCATGCGTGTGTTTTTGTATGTGTGAGTGCGTGTGTGTTTGTGTGTGTATGCATGTGTATAGGCATGTGTGATTTTGTGTGTACAAGTTTGTGTATGAGTGTGTGTTTGTGTGTATGCATATGTATGTGTGTATTCATGTGTGTGTGTGTATTCATGTGTGGGTGATTTAAACACTGGGTATGAATATATTTTAAATTCATTAATTTTAGGCATGTATATGAGTGAGTGTGTGTGAGTTGTGTGAGAGTGTGTGTGTGTGTGTGTGTGTGTGTGTGTGTGTGTGTGTGTAGATAAGTAGGTAGATAGGTATATATGCATGCATAGGCTGGTGGAGACTGGAGGTTGACATCAGGTGTCTTCCTCAATCTCTTTCCCACTTGTTTCTAGAGACTCTCACTGATCCCAGACTCATTGATTCAGCTAGTTTGACTGGCTAGGAACCCCAACTCCACCTCTCCAGCACTATGATTACAGGCAGATGCTGGAGCACTCTTGTTTTGTTTTGTTTTGTTTTGTTTTGTTTTGATTTTCACGATGCTGGGGTGCAAACTAGGCTCTAATTCAAGCCCTTTGCCAACTGTCTCTTCTTTTCCATCCTCTCTTTGGGCAATTTTGAGCTCGCTGTTTCTCTTAAGAATTGTTTTGTACCAATTTGCAACCCCACCAGCAGTGGAGGAGTGTTCCTCTTTCTCCACATCCTCGCCAACATCTGCTGTCTCCTGAATTTTTAATCTTAGCCATTCTGACTGGTGTAAGGTGAAATCTCAGGGTTGTTTTGATTTGCATTTCCCTAATGACTAATGAAGTTGAGCATTTTTTAAGATGCTTCTCCGCCATCCGAAGTTCTTCAGGTGAAAATTCTTTGTTTAACTCTGTACTTCATTTTTTAATAGGGTTATTTGGTTTTCTGGAGTCTAACTTCTTGAGTTCTTTATATATATTGGATATTAGCCCTCTATCTGATGTAGGGCTGGTGAAGATCTTTTCCCAATTTGTTAGTTGCCGATTTGCCCTTTTGATGGTGTCCTTTGCCTTACAGAAACTTTGTAATTTTATGAGGTCCCATTTGTCCATTCTTGATCTTAGAGCATAAGCTATTGGTGTTCTGTTCAGGAACTTTCCCCCTGTACCGATGTCCTCAAGGGTCTTCCTTAGTTTCTTTTCTATTAGCTTCAGAGTGTCTGGCTTTATGGTTCCTCTGAAAACTGGGCACCTCACTTCCAGAAGATCCTGCTATACCACTCCTGGGCATATACCCAGAAGATTCCCCAGCATGTAATAAGGATATATGTTCCACTATGTTCATAGCTGCCCTATTTATAATTTCCAGAAGCTGGAAAGAACCCAGGTATCCCTCAACAGAAGAGTGGATGCAAAAATGTGGTATATATACACAATGGAATACTATTCAGCCATTAGAAACGATGAATTCATGAAATTCTTAGGCAAATGGATGGAGCTGGAGAACATCATTCTAAGTGAGGTAACCCAGACTCAAAAGATGAATCATGGTATGTGCTCACTAATAAGTGGATATTAACCTAGAAAACTGGAATACCAAAAACATAATCCACACATCAAATGAGGTACAAGAAGAACGGAGGAGTGGCCCCTTGTTCTGGAAAGACTCAGTGAAGCAGTATAGGGCAAAACCAGAACAGAGAAGTGGGAAGGGTTGGGTGGGAAAACAGGGGGAGGGAAGGGGGTTGATGGGATTTTCAGGGAGTGGGGTGTCTAGAAAAGGGGAAATCATTTGAAATGTAAATAAAAATTATATCGAATAAAAAAAGAAAAAAATGTTTTTAATAAATGCTTTATATTTAGTTAGACTATTACACAGAAATAACCCCAGTACCTCTAATTGTTACTAAAGCAGACTAGCACCCAGCTTAGATGGAAAGGTTTTGTCTAGAAAGATCAAACAAGCTTCACAGACAGGTACTGCCAACAGAGACTGCCCATTACAGACCTCTGACTCCACCTACCAAGGACTCTCTACTTTATCCAATCAAATAATGCCTTTGCCTTTCTTCCATGAGCACATTAGAAAAGTTTCACCTTACATCTTCTCAGGGGATGTGGTATGGTGTGGAGTTGCAGGATTCTAAGTTACCATTCAAATAAACCCTTTAAAAGGATAAGATGTCTAAATGTATCTTTTAACAAGAAAACACTGGGTGTGTATACATTTTAAATTATTGTTTAAGCCACTGGTGCATAAAACCAACCATGTGGTTATATGTTAATATATGTAACTGTGTTATTTCACCAATCTTTATGTCAAGTAACTTGTAGCACCAATATATAGATTATCTCAACTTCACAATATGTAGATTTATCCCAATTTCGCAGCATTGGCAGCCTAATTGTTGATGTATAGCATCAGCCAGTGAGAGCCAGGGAGTTCACATCATAACACAGCAACTGTCCTGGCTGCTGGGAAGACCAAGTCCCTCCCTGCACCTGGAAATGATAGAGAATTTGAACGCAGGTTTGTTTGTTTTTCTGCCTTTTCCATTTAACAGTGTTCTACCAAGATACATGGGTGACTTAGTGAATGATTGACTTTCAGGATTCAAGATGATTCTTCAAAATAGGATATGGGAATGGGTATTCAAAATGGTTGTGGAAATTTTTTAAGGACTGAACTTCTTCCTAATCATATCTCAGTTCCCACATAAAGTCTATTTACTGTGCTACCAGACAGGCAGATGTGCCTGTATCTGTATTAAGTTTTCCTCTCTCCTCACCACTTTCACACATGTTCTTTTCCCATTTTATTAAAGAAAATGAGCTTTCCACTTCCCCCTACTATATATTGTGTCAGGGATAATTTGGGCTTTCATTATCATTTTTAAGACATGATCCTTGTATAAGTTAAGAGAAATCACTGTGGGATTTCCATTACTATACATACAGTCCACTGGCCCTCTCCTACTTCAGACACTACCTACTTCTGAGTATTCTCACTTTTATTCTCAAATCAGCTTCTACTTATGATAAAGGATGCATGATATTTGTCTTTCTGTGTCTGGATTCCTTTACTCAACATTATGTCTACCAGGTCCATCCCTCCTCAGCAAAATCTCATTGGCAATTTGAGAACAATTATATTAATCTTTTAGATTCCATAGGGAATTTTGACAATGTTAATTCTTCCAATCCATGAGTATGGTATCTATTGGAACTTATACTCCATTCTTTAATTTCTTTCTTCAATATATTGTGATTTTTCTTTCCTGTATTTTCCTTCAGTTTGTCTGTTCTGACCTGGGACCATTTTTCATGAGTTCTTTCTCAGAAAAACGTATCCTGCTACTTCAATGTATTTGTTTTTCAGCTCTAGTTATTTTATGACTAGTAGATTTCTCTATGTATAGGATCATAACATCTAGCAATAGAGAGAGTTTGAATTCCTTCTTTCCTATTTGTTTAAATTCTATTTTTTCTTGCCTTACTGAGCTTGCTAAAATGTGTATTAGTGTATTAAATAGTAACAATGACAGTGAGTTCCTAGCTTTGTCCAAACTTTACCAAAAAATGCTTTCTGATTTTCCAATTAGGTATGATGTTGGCTATGTCTTTGTCATATATAGCTTTTATTGTTCTAACTTGTTCATATTTTGTTCAGAGCTAATACTAAGAAGTGACAATTCATTAAATATTTCACCATGATAATAAGATTTCCACACTGAATTCTATTAATATTTATATGGTTGTTTGCTTATGTGAAAATATTTTGTATTCCTGAAATGAAACCAACATGATTATAGTGTGAGGTAATTGTAATATGCTGCAGAATTTAATTCTGTCATATTTTGTTAAGGCTTTCCTGCATCTGGCTAATCAGAAGTATTGGTCTATATCGTTTTTTGTTTTGTTTTTGTATATCCCTGTCTTGATTTAGTAACATGGCAATGCTGGCCTTATAAAATGAGTTTAGAAGAATTGTTTGTCTTTGAATTTTATGAATTCTATGGATACTTTGAAAGACATCAGCACTAGTTTTTTCTTTGTTTGATTTTTGTTTTGTTTTGTTTTGTTTTGTCTTTCTCCTGGTTTGGTGACACCAACAATGGGTCTCCTCGTTCCTGGGCTGTTAGAGACATTTTACTACTGATTTGATGGCATTATTTGCTCTTGACTATTCTAGTGTTTTCAGATCCTCCTGGTTCAATTTGGTTAGATCATATATGTTCAGAAATGTCTTCTAGATTTTCCAGTTTGTTAGCATACAGTTTCCAAAACAATCTGGAATGTTCTTGCATTTCTGAAACCAGTGCTATAGCTCTTCCTTCATTCTCTCTCTCCCTCTCTTTCGCTTTCTCTCTGTCTCCCTCTCTCCCTCCCTTCTCCTTTCCTTCTCCATTTCTCTCCTTCCTTTCCTTCCTCCTTCCCTCACTCCTCATACCTTGTCTAGGTGAAGATTTTCCAAAGATACCAAGGTATATAAAATACTTAACAAAGAAAAGCCTTGATTTCAAAAACCTTAGCTAATGAATACACCCTAAAATCTGGATTTTATTTTTTTTCATACTTTTCCTTCACACTTCTCTTCTTCGCCCTTACTTCTGAGGAGGAGAGACTCCCCCTACCCTAGCAGTAGAGGCAGAGCAATGGGCACTAGGATATTTTCTTTCCTCTGCTTTGCTGGTGTCCCAGGTTTCTGGATGCTTTATCTACTGAGGGATTCCAATGGTCTCTTGTAAATCACTGGCTCCATGTGTAGCTTCACAGCTGCTGCAGCAGTTCTTTGTGAGGGGCGGGAGAGGGACAAATGCCTCCGGTCACCCATTGGCTTCTATCAGTACCTCAAAATATTTCTCTCTAAGAAGCACTCTAAACTCAAGTCACCCCCAAAGACTTCTTCCACAAAATACACAAAGATATACAATTTCTCTTAATAATTTAACTAATATTACTCTATAATAATAAACAAGTACTTTAATTTGTCTGCATGGTGTGACAGTTGACCTTGATTATCAAGTAGATGAGGTTGAAAAATCACCTGGGTGACACACCTTGGGCATCTCTGTAAAGATGTCTCCAGATAGGAATAACTGAGAAGAGAAGACTCCGCCTGAAAGTTGAAGGGGAGAACCTTCCAGAAGGCATATCGTATCCAGAGAGGTCCAAGAAAGTGAGACCTGCCTTCACTTCTCTCGCTTGAGCATATCTGCAGGTGCATGCTGCCATCCTCCACTAACATCAGTTTCTTCAGCCTTCTAGTGTGGATTCTCCAAGGTACTACAGGCCTTCTGCTCTGAGTCAAACCTGTATCCAGCTTTGTAGCCTGAGCCATGACCAGATTCTCATGCTCACCGGCATGCAAAAAGTCATTGTTGAACTAGCACATCTCTATTGTATAAACTAATCTAACAAATACCACTTTATTATATAAGCTATACATATATACATCTATGTGTATATGTATATATATTATATATTATATATAAACATTTTCTATTTTACCATACATACATTCTATAGATTATATTTTGTAGCTGAACTAATTAACACTACTCAAATTTATCCTGGTGGCTGCAGCAGCAGGACACATTCCTTGTTACCTGCCCCAATGTTCTAGGTTCCCAAGTGCACACACACACACACACACACACACACACACACACACACACACACACACCTCTATATGCCTTAAACAGTTCAATGGCTGGGCCACTTCCTAGAATCCACATAGCTGATATACCCTTGTCTGGGAAGGGTTTATTGAGCTTACACTCCCACATTGCTGTGGATCACCAAAGGAAGTCAGGACTGGAACTCAAAGAGTTCAAGAAGCAAGAGCTGATGCAGAGGTCATGGAGAGATGTTTCTTACTGGCTTGCTTCCCCTGCCTTGCTCAGCCTGCTCTCTTATAGAACCCAGGACTACAAGCCCAGGGATGGCACCACCCACAAGGGGCTCTCCCCCCCACCCCTACCCCCATCCCAGTTGATCACCAACTGAGAAAATGCCTCACAGCTAGATCTCATGGAGGCACTTCCCCAACTGAAGCTCCTTTCTCTGTGATAACTCCATCCTGTGTCAAGTTGACAAACAAAACCAGCCAGTACAACCCTCCTCCAATGTTCCCAAGTCATTACTTCCTGAGATCTATATTCCATCTTTGCTGACCCAGACCCAGATTTGGCTGCGGTCCCCAACACCTACAAGATGGTTGTCTCTCTGTCTTCTACACCTCTCAGGCCTTGTGTCTCTCTGTCTCTCTTCCCCAGCATGGTGGCTATCCCTCTTCCTCTCCTTCCTTGGTCCCCTGCCCAGGTATCCTAAAAGTCTTGCCTTTGTCTCCCTGCCCAACCATTGGCCACCAACAACCAGTCAAAACCAACTTGGGACAGGGTTTCTCAGCAACTTAAGTGCAGACAAGCAAATTCTAGTGTAATTTTGGGAATCAAATTAACATAATACAAGCAGCATTAGACTAAACCCACAACAAGGTTTCTCTAAAGAATCCTGCCTAATATAATTGGTTTATAAGAGAAATACCACAAACTAATAGAAAAAAATAATTTGGTATTTAGAATATTACAAAATTAAGAGGAAATTCTACTTACAAATATACTTTGATATCACAGAAGTTGATATGTAGATCAATAAAAGTCTTTAAATAAAAATATACATATTTCAGTGGGATAATTCTGTAGAAGTGAGGGGAAAAGAACAATATAAAATTCTTCACAAAGAATTTTCCCCGGTGCTCCTGGTGGATGAAGTCACTGTTTCAAATATTGCAGGTTCTGCTGCAAACATTTACATGTGACCAATATAATAGTTTTATTTTAAAGGGAAAAGGACCAGTTTAAGAACTCACAAATATCATGTGGATTTGCTATTCTTAACAGAAACTAGTGGAAAAAAAACTAGGATCCTTAAGGATGAGTCCAAAGGCTATTATGTAACTCTCATGGAGACAGGTTACCCTGTATAATGCCTGTTTTCCATTATGTTTGATGAAAAAGGGCTTTCATATCACTTCTTCATCTTGTTAGTATTATTGTCATATGGAAAAATATCAGCTTTTTAATGATTTAGCTTCTAAACGCTGTGATAATTTCTGTCCTTTGAGTGACCCTACCATTCACCTCTTCCTCTGTTGCAGAAAAGAGGGTAGGAATTGCAGCAAATCAAGGAGCAAAGCAGTGGAAAGGTCATTGTGCCAGGAACTGCTATTATCTTTCTGACAAAAATTATAACAAGCCTAGAAAATAGTACAAGTTAAATTTTTTTAATAACCCACAACTCAGAAATAAAGGATACTACCAATGGTGCAGATTTTAAAAATAACAGACGTGGCTGATATTCAAAGAAATGCCATAATTCGTGTGTAGAATTGATTTTCCTGGACTTTTTGCTGAGACTGTCAATATATAAAATGACTGTTAAATCTAGCAATGGTTGGAGTAATAGGATGCATGTCAACAAGAAATTGAAAGATGTTTCATTGTCCACCAATATTTCAAATACCTGCCTCAGCACAACTTAACACAATCCATTGTGCCCTAAACTCTCAGGTTAATGAAACCTATAACTCCCTGAAGTTCTGTAATTGTTCAATAAGGTTTATGTTATCCCTGGTAGATTTTTGTGATAACATGTTAGCATATTATTATATGTATACTTCTTCCAAAGACTGATCTAAGCATATACACACTCACACACATACACACACATACATTCATATATACACTTTCATATACATGCATACACATACACACATACATATACATGCATACATGTGTAAACATGAATGCATATACACACACTCACACATTCATAAGCACACATACATAGACAGGCATGCATATGCACATACATACATACATAAACACACATACATAAACAAACTCACACATACACACACATACATAAACACTCATTCAAGACATATAAACAGAGAGAGACATACATATACACATACACACAGATAAATACACACAGAAGCATACACATACCTACATACACACAAACACACACATACAGACAGACACAGAATATATACATACATACATACATACATACATAAACATACATATACACACGTGCACACACACATACACTGCTTTGCAGTAAGGCGACAACATTGAAGGTAATACATTTTACTTTCTGGCATGTGTTTATGAATTTAGACTTTATAGGAAATATTACTGTAGGGTGATATTGTTGCAAGAAGATGGGAAGAAACCTCTCTTCACTCCAGATGGGGAACTGATGAGAGGACTAAAGTATGGATACCACTAAAACCAATCTTGGTAAGTCAGTGAGGTTTGGTAGGATTACTTCCAGAGAAGCAGGGATGACTCAAAGACATCTGCATCACCAAAACCCTACTCCACCATGGGTGACAGACAGATCATGAAAGCTAGAAACCTAAACAATTGATCACTTTATGGCTTGGAGACCATCTTTCTGGCAGCTCACGAGGATAACTGGTTGTCTATGCGTTAGGTGCTTGGCTGGTCTCTGCTTCTTCCAGGCATCTTGGCTCATCCGAGGCTCTTCTTAAGCTCAGCTTGTTTGATGGTCTCTCTCAGCAGCTTTTACAGCTTATCTGTGCTTAGGGAGGGAGGACCTAGTATAACTGGTCAGTTTTAGGGACTTCCTGGGCTTTAAAAGCTTCCCTGCAGAGCAGAATCTCTCATCTACCTTGAGAACATCCTGTTGTTCCACCTCCTTTCTAGCACCTGGTGTCTTGACAAGCTTACCTCCAAAATGGATGGCTTACTTGGATGAAATTGCTATACAACAGTTATTAAGCAAAAAGTTGCTTCAGATATGTAAATTGACAATTATCAGAAAACACAGATTTTATTTTGCATTTATTGAGTGTTATCTACCACAATGCATCCATGATTTATAATATATCACTGGAGAGCCATGACAAGCTCTCAAGGTAGATAGCTCTATTCCTTTCATCTGAAACTAAAAACTCTAACTTAAAAGGTTAATTATATTGCCCAAGACCATTTTCCTATTCATATTTTCATCAGTCTACCAATAGTTCTTTCCCAATAAAAATATACATATATTTCTACTTTGTGAAAATAAAAACTATTATTTTGACAAAATGTGCCCATCATTCTTCAAGGTCCTTTCTTATGACATAACTTTGTAACAAAGGTAAAAATGGCCATCTATATTATGTCTATTTTCTGCCTACTATTATACTATTGTAATAAGTATACTCATATTTAGTAACCTCAGAGTGATAAGATGTTCCTATTATTTAGGGTTCTCTGAGTTAAACAGATCACTTGAGGCAATCATCTAAGTGCAGCATATTCTTCTCTTGACCTCTGATAAGCCTCTGACAGACTGACCAGGATTCTGATGGCTCTGGAAGAAACAGGAAAGATGGCTAAAGCAAAAAGCATGTTAAACTTCCAACTTGAAGCTCAATAACAAGCTATTGTATAAACTGACACTGCTTCTCTCTCTCTCTCTCTCCCTGTCTCTCTCTCTTAGTGTGTGTGTGTATGTGTGTGTTTATGTGTGTGTGTATGTGTGTGTATGTGTGTGTGTGTGTGTGTGTGTGTGTATGTGTGTGTGTGTGTGCAGATGCATGAGCACATGCATCTCGCCAAGGCTAGACCAGCAAGGGCCAGGCATCCTCCTGTTTCTGCTCTTCAGTTCTGAGATTACATGCCCACGATCATTTCTCAGCATTTTTATGTGTATGCTGGAGCTTAAATTCCAGTCTTCATGCTTGGATGATTAAGTACATTACCAACTGGATGGACTGCAACCCACTGTGCAGATCAGGGTGACCTTGAACTCATAGAGATCTGTCACCTCTGCCTCTTGAGTGCTTATCATTTTTATATTTCAATTTTTCACCTATCTGAACATCAATAAGGAATGTTAAAGTACAGAAATGTTGAGGTTTGGTCTGTTGCTATGTATTGTAATACTAAGGGCTGGTCCCCAAGTCCTGGTTTCCCCAGAGAAAAGAGACTGCACATAGACCCAAGTGATGCTATGCGACCTTGCCCCCATGGTATTTCTGATTGGTGAATAAAGATGACTACAGCCTATAGCTGGGAAGTATTGAAATAGGCATGGCTTGGTGTTCCTGGCCTTGGTATTGGAGGAGACCATGAGGAGAGAGAGAAGAAAGTAGAGAGAGAGGAGAAAGACACCATGGGTTAGGAGTTAAGAAAGCATACCCATGAGAGCTGGCCAATTGGAGTTAAGGGTAGCCCAGATAAAACATAGTAATACCTCTGGATTATTGGTAGAAAAGTAGATTGTAATAGTATAGAAGGTAGACATCTGCCCAGCTCTAGTGCTGATTAAGACTTGTTGTAAATAATAAAAGCTGTGGGTCTTTTATCCAGAAACTGAATGATTAAAGGTGGGGTAGAAGCCCAGATTGAAATTAAATATTTTCTATATCACAGAAAGGCAACAGGTCTATATGTAAAAATATACAGGTCTTTATAGAAATCCTGATGAAGCTGGTAGGATCATTTAGCAAGTTGTCAAATGACCAGAAAACCATCTGGGAGCTATAGACCAAGATCCTCTTGGGTAATAGGCCACTGAACAAGGAAGACAGATGACTTAGAAAATTTTGATTCTCATGATTTCACATATCCCTCTCTAGCTCCAATCCAATAGTCGTGTCTGATAGCTGTTGAATAATGAAGTTTAAATTATCTTAGACTCTTATCATAGCTTCAGTGGCCATCTTTCAATGCAGTTCTTGCTCATTCCATTCCTATTATAATTTCTAGTGAAAGAAAATATCAAAAAGTCATTTAGATTCATAGAGTAAAGATATATCTATACTGACAAAGTAAAGTATAGGATAAAATTCATTACCTTGATAAAGTAATGAGTACGAAGAGTCACTGTGAATAATCGAGCCAAAGGAACTTTTTCTCTCAGCAGTTGGTTACTTTGGGGCTGATCTATCCATGTAATTGCCAACGCTTTTCATTTTATTTTGCCCATGTCAACACAAGGGAAGTTTCTTCACTTGATTTTGAAAGCTTCACTATTTCATGTCACGTTAGCGAGTGAGACACACATAGCAAATTCTGGACAGGGTTCTTGTGACAAATGACTTCTATGGTTTGCACGTGTCTCTTCAGTGACAGCTGCTGGGAAGAAACATCACTTCCCAGCTGCACAACTTGACCCTTCTCTCCCTTGTGAATTAGGAGGAATTGAATGTTTAGCTTTAAAGTGGCACTTCACACTCCTCTCAGTGAGTATCGTGATCGTGCCCAGACAAAAAGAAACAGGAAAAAAAAACCCCATCATTGACAACTGATGGGGGAAAATAGTCCTCTCATTGCAGAGATAATAAGCAGAATGTTCTTCCATTTTTGTTTCTTAATTCTTAATTCTCCTTATTGTATTTTAGTAAATGATGCAGTTTGAAATTCAGGCTCTGGCAACCTTTGTGCCTGCATCAACAAGCCAAACAGAAACACAGTTAAAAGAGCAGTATAAGCCCCTTCCAAAGGCCATCTGCTTTCTTCCTGTTATGAAACTCTAAATCATCAGTGAAACTCTAAAGACAATATTTATAGCACAAATAGAAGCCTGCGTTCTGAAGCTGTTTGGGAGCAGGATTAGGTGAGCATTAGAAATGCAATAAGGACACATGCTCAACTATGTTCATAGCAGCCCTATTTGTAGTAGCCAGAAGCTGGAAGGAACCTAGGTGTCCTTCAACGGAGGAATGGATACAAAAAATGTGGTATATTTACACAATGGAATACTATTCAGCCATTAGAAACAATGAATTCATGAAATTCTTAGACAAATGGATGGAGCTGGAGAAATCATACTAAGTGAGGTTACCCAGTCTCAAAATATCAATCATGGTATGCACACTCACTGATAAGTGGATATTAGCCTAGAAACTTTGAATACCCAGGACATAATCCACAGATTAAATGATGTCCAAAAAGAATGGAGGAGTGGCCCCTGGTTCTGGAAAGACTCAGTGCAAGAGTATAGGGGAATTCCAGAACAGGGAAGTGGGAAGGGGTGGATGGAAGAATAGGGGGGCGGAAGAGGGCTTATGGGACTTGCGGGGAGTGGGGACCCAGAAAAGGGGAAATCATTTGCAATGTAAATAAAAATAAAATAAAATAAAATAAAATAAAATAAAAAAAGAAATCCTGGTTAGGTTTTGTTAACTAATAACTAATCCAGAGCTGGTCATTGAACTCATTCAATTTTTCAAACTTTTGTTCATTTGTTCTTTTGAAAAAAATTATTCAAGGCTTTCTGTGTACCAGAATCAGTATTAAGGTATTCCAATTCCACATAATCAAAGAAGAAAATTACTCTATCATCTCTATCTTGCTAGTCTAGTTAGGTTGCTTGAGGTACTACTATAAAATCTATAATTAATTTAAATGTCTGTGTTTTGTGTCTACCAATAACCAACCAGAGAGCATTGTATGCTCATTCTATATCCTATGCAAAAAAATCTAAATATGATTGTGACTTAGGGGAGAATTTGTTTATTTACTATCATTTTTTTTTGTTAATTTTCACTGATTAATCTGATAAAGCATTTTTCTACTGTTTTTACCCTTTCAGAAGAAGGAAACTAATGAGCAAGCATTTTTAAAATGTCATTGTGAGTACTGGAGAAATGCCTCAATGATTAAGAACACTGACTGCCCCTCAAGAGGACTGAGGTTCAATTCCCAGCACCCACACAAACTTCAGTAAGTCCAGTTCCCGGGCACCCAGATGCCCTCTTTAGCCTCCAGGGGCACTACATATACATACATGCACAGAAAACTTGCAGGCACAACACCTATACACATAAAACTAAAAATAAAGATCAAAATACATTTAAAATGTGCTAAGCACCCAATGTCTTCTTGAACTTCTGTTCCATTTTCCCCACTCTGATTGAGCAACACCACATAACCAGATCCACAGTGAAATAAGACAAAATCATGGAGATTAATTTTGCATAAACAAAGAAAACTGCATTAAGGCTAGAAAGTATGTTGGAATGGGGATATTTGTTTACATAGAAAATTCCAGCTACTCCTAACAAAATTGTAACTTATATCAAAAACAAAAGAGCCAGGTGGTGGCAGCACAAGCCTTTGGTTCCAGCACTGGGGAGCAGAAGCAGGTGGATCTCTGAGTTTGAGACCAGTGAGTTCCAGGACAGAACTACAGAGAGTAGCTGGGCGGTGGTGGCACACGCCTTTAATCCTAGCACTTGGGAGGCAGAGGCAGGAGGATTTCTGAGTTCGAGGCCAGCCTGGTCTACAGAGTGAGTTCCAGGACAGCCAGGGCTATACAGAGAAACCCTGTCTTGAAAAACCAAAAAGAAAAAGAAAAAAGAAAAAGAACTACAGAGAGAGAGAGAGAGAGAGAGAGAGAGAGAGAGAGAGAGAGAGAGAGAGAGAGAGAGAGAGAGAGAGAGAGAAGGTTGTCATAAAGAAAGCCTAAAATATATAGTGATAACTTTGCAATTAAATACAAAACAGAAAGAAATCTAATGTTAGAGGCTAGAAAAAAAGGACAGTGTATTTTAATAATAATTGGAAAAACTGAAATCCTAATAATCTGGAATGCTTAGAATCCATGTGGCTTAGAAGGAAAGCATTTTAAAGTTATGCTGGCTAAGTTTGAAAAAGATTATAAAAGCATATAAACTCAGGAAAACTTCAAGTAATTTGTAGATTGAAATAAGAGATATAACTAGCCTAGCCACTGGGTAAACTTTGAAGTGAGAAAAGGGACTACTGCTGGAGACTCCAAACACTGAGACTTGATGTATCAAAGAGCTTTGTCACCAATCACAACATGCCCATGGAGGGTGAGGGACTTAGGAAAAAGATGAGGCTGAGTATGTGACTTTTCCAAGACTTCAAGGAACCATGCTAAAGTTTATAAAGAAATACACTGTTGGTTCAAATTGTTCCTCCTATGGGCTACAAACCCCTTCAGCTCCTTGGGTCCTTTCTCTAGATCCTCCATTGGGGACCCTGTGCTCAGTCCAATGGATGGCTGAGAGCATCTACTTCTAACATCAATATGAACTAACCAGTATCCCCAGAGCTACCAGGGACTAAACCACCAGCCAAAGAGTACACATGAAGGAACCCATGGCTTCAGCCACATATAGCAGAGGATGGCCTTGTTGGACATCAGTGAACAGAGAGGTCCTTCAAAGGCTCTCTTCCCCGGTGTAGGGTGTAGGGGCATACCAGGACAGGGAAGCAGGAATGGGTGGGATAGTGAGCAGGGGGAAGGGCATGGGATAGGGAGGTTTCAGAGGGAAAACGAGGAAAGGGGATAACATTTGAAATGTAAATAAAGAAAATATCTAATAAAAATAAGAAATGGAGTCAAATTTAAATAACAAAGAAAAATGTAACAATTTCTAATTTTAACATCTAGCTATTAAATTAGGCTTCTGAAAAATCTTTAATAAAGGTGTGAAAGATCTAGTAAAACGGTCAATAACAATAAAAAAAGAAATCTGCGGACGAGAGAAAGCCATCAAAGCTCACTTTATAACTGTGTTTAGAGGGAAGTTCTGGGTGTGCTTGGTGGCCCAGAAAATGCATTAAGAGTAGGTAGATCAGAAACCAATTGTTTCATGGGAACTTCTTGCTAAAGAAGCTATCAGTCTGGGTTTAAAAAAGACTGTCACTGACATTTGAAGACTTTCAATATAACTATTTTACTAAAGCAGGATATTGCTGAGAAAACCGCAGCATCAAAAGAGGACACAATACACATTATATTGGAAAATTGCCATGTGTTGTTTGAGTTCATCGAGAATCTGGCGCCAAAAACAAGGTTGCCACTCCCCCTGGGTTCCAGAGCCAAACGAATTTGTCCCCAAGTGTCCTAAAACCGAACTGCTCCTACCTACACTGTGACAGGAAGGAAAGAGAACAGCAAAAGAGCCCAAGACTAGTAATAGGGTGTCCCTGAGAAGAGCTAGAAGATAAACCATTTCCAGTAGAGTTATGCTTGTTTATCCCATGATATGGAAATACCTGAGGTGAGAATGGAGAGATCGAAACTCAGCCATGAGAAGCTCGTATATGGAAATAAACTCAATTGGCCACCCCCCACCCCATGACAGCTGCAACTCCTCCAGGTGATTGATGGATATTTGTTTTTTTAATTGAATATCATCTTCATTTACATTGCCATGGTAAAACCTTTCCCAATTTCCCCCTCCCCAAAGACCTCCCAACCCCCTCCTCCCTGCCTCCACATATATGCCCCTCCACCTGACACACTCCCACCTTCCCCCCTCGGTTTCCCTTTGTTGGGGCCTCTGTTGAGCCTTTACCTGACCAAGGACCATTCCTCCCACTGATGCCCAACAAGGCCTTCCTCTGCCACATTTTTGACTGGAACCATGTGTGCCCCTTGGTTGATGGTTCCGTCCCTGGGAGTCTTGGGGCATCTGGGTGGCCAAAATCCTTGTTCTTCCCATGGGGCTGTTAGCCCCTTTAGTTCTTCTGGACCACCCTTCAGCTCCTCCATTGGGGACCCCATGCCCAGTCCAATAGTTGGGTGCTAGCATCTGCCTCTATATTTGTAAGTCTATGGCAGAGCCCTGATGGATGGATATTTGTAAGCACAAAATCCAATTAGCTTACTCTCTCTCTCTCTCTCTCTCTCTCTCTCTCTCTCTCCTACTGCAGTCTTCTCAATTGAAAACTATAAACTCCTGACTTGATCCTGTCTTTCTATCTGTTGCCTCTGCCTGTCTGCTACTTGCTATTTATTCATTTACTTTTTCTTGACATACACTTAATAAACTCATTCATTCAAAACTGAAAGGAGAACTGTCAGACAGGATTCTATGCACTGAACAGAACAGAGGACATCTTTTCCACCATTCACTTTAATACGGCTGAAGGGAATAATAGAAAAGAAAGGACGCCTTAGCAGGCACAGCTTGCTCCAGGAAAGTACAGTTGGTTAAAAAAAAAAAAAAAAAGAAAAGAAAAAGAAAAAGAAAATCCTTCTTGGGGGTTGAAACTAAAAACTAATCAATAAGCATTGAGCTTGAGACTTTATCGTATCTGCTGTGTGATATTTCTATGTTGAATGTCTCCAATCATCTTCTTTCCAAACAGGAATGTGTACCATGGCTGCATGTGTCGCCTGCATATCAAGAGAAGTGTGACACTAGTGCAGCTCCAGTTCATAACCCTTTCAGCAGAAGGACTTTCCCCAAGCTTGACACAGAAGCCCATGTATACCAGACTTCTTGAAGCAGTGGCTGCAGTACACATTAGGTTTCTTCCTTGGTGTTTGGTTGAGAGATCATATAAATGAAGAAGGAATCAGTTGAAATCTGGTGATTAGATGGGTCAGAGGAAGGCAGAAACTAGAAGTACCAACCTAATATATGCACCTTTCTCTATATATCCAAATCCCTTTGTACCTATCAGAGAGGAATCATTCAACAGGATCAAGCCAGTAAAAGACAGACATGACAGATGGTCCCCACATGTCTTGTCTAGTGACCTAGAAGGCCAGATTCTACATGAGAGAGGAAAACCTTTTAAATATGAAAATTTCACTGAGACTCCAAAATTACAGCATAGATGAGTAAAGATTAACTTCATATATTTTAAAATGTGTATTTCATTTTCATCCTTCCCACAAAGTGTTTTAAGAAGGTCTAAGATGAACCTCGCGAATTTTGGTACTCAGGAATAGAAAATAATGGGTTTGGGAAGATCTCACCAATGTACACATTAAACTTATATGTCTCATCCTATTCCTAGGCTAAGACTTGAATACTTTTGGCTTTATCTTTATAATGACGTAGCAAACTTACAAAGGTATGTTTCCTACTTGTACAGAGGAATCTCTTGCAAAGAATTTATCCTTAGGTGGGAAAGGTGTGTGCATCCCAAAATTACAGCCCACAGGAAACCATAGAACCAAAGAGGTGCTCCAGAGGTGGTATATCTTAATTTAGTTTTTGTCCTGACTGCCTACATAAACCATGGAAAACAAGGGTGTCTAGAAAACAAAATTTATTGAATTGCAATTTCTCTAGCACTTCAGTGAGACTGTGGCCTTCAGTAAGGGATTTTAGCTCCCTTCCTCAGTAGGAAAACAGAGATTTTTGAGTGGACGAAGATTGTAGTGTGGCTTCATTATGTCATATTTAGAGTTGTTTTGTTTGTTTTAATTTACCTTTTTTTAAATAATAGAAAGTTGTTTACACTTTCCTAATTTCTCAGAAATTGGAGGTTGAGAGATCTTGCTACTCACTATCTACTTCACATGTCAATTACAGAATAAAAAATAATAATCTGAGGTCCAAAGAAGTTAAGTAATTTGATTAATAGCTCATAGGCAAAGTAGTATGAATTATTTCTGATATGGCTAAGAGCTATTTCCATATCCTTCCTTCCAAGAACACTTGCAAGTGCAAGCCAATTTGCCTTTGCTGTATATAATTCCATTCACCATATTTTCTTGGAAGCCATTATCATATATGTCGCCAACAAATGGGTCCTTCCTTGAGGCCTGCTCTATTCTGCTTCTACCTTATGCATTCTGTTCATGAATATAAAAGCCTTCCTGCCAGTGAACATTCATGGTCCAGTTATTTTCTTTCCACATGGTAGTCATTTCCTATAGAACCAAGCTACTTGTCCCAGCATTCACCCTGTCTGCAGGAAAAGTGTTACTACAGACAACCTCTAATAACATCAATCTTCTACACCCCTTCTCTAGTTTGCAATGATGGTCACAATTCTACCTTCTTCAACTGTGGATTCCGACCCTCCTCAGTATCTACATTACAAACCGGAAATAAAATGTTGCAGTATGTATTTTTCTACTTCGAAGCTGGAAAACCATTTTAATGGACCAGGCTTTGGAAAGAGGGCTATGTTTGTGTCTACCTTGATAAGAGACAAAAGCAAGAGAAGATTTGACATTTTTTGGCAACATAGTCTTCATTCTAAGACATCATACCTTTAACATCAGGAACCGTCCTTAGAAGAGGAGCTTATGTGGAGGTGACTAGCTACTTGAGATCTCCACTTCCCAAACAATGCGCTTAATAATGGGGAGCAAAGCTTCACATCTTAGGCTGCTTTTACAATTCATTGCTGGTTTTATGAACATCCCAGCACAGTTCACCTCATTAGCCATTATAGAGACTTTAATTCTTGAGTTAATCTGGTGCTCATCCAGCAGAATGAATATTAATATCTTTCTAATGTAATTTTTAATTAAATATAGCATCACCATTATTATACCCAAAAGATCTAAATAGAGTTTGAAAGAGAAGACAGACACTATCACAATCAAAATCAGCAACTTCTGTTCAAATGCCTTTCAAAAGGCTGATCACCTATGAAGTAATGAGAATAAATTGTGAGATAATGGAGGGCAGATCTAATTAAGATAACGAGCTATGATTATGGACATGATTTTTCCAGGGTTAAAGCTCTTAGCAAAAAGACAATCTATGGATATATTTTAACCATCCTCTCGGCTCTGTTCGCCTATATTAGCTATTCTTCTTAAAACTGGAAATATTCATCAAAGGTAATGACCCTGAGACTGAGCAGCTACAGGATTTATACTATTTTGCTACCACTGATGCATTTAATAGTTTGACAGACTCTCCTTTTTTTGTAATTTTGTACATTCAATTAAAATAGCATCTTTTCAACTCACACCATATGAGGAGAAAGGGAGATATTAGGATCAACCATCTCCCAGTGCCTTGAAAAGTATATTATGGAAGACATTTTGATCTAGCTAGAACAGATTTGAATGGATATTTCTGGAATGAGCTAACTAATTAGCCTGGCTCCAATGACAGTGGCAGGTGAGACAACCAGAGGAAAGGAGTAATTAAGCTTTGCAGGTATGCCTGAGTGCTGTCTCTGCTCCCGCTCAGAAGTAGCAAGAGAGAAAAAAAGAAACAGGAAACCTTGTCTTCTTACCTCACCGTGGTTAAAAACTATATATATATATATATATTCTGAGAAGTGAGGAACTAAAAGAGAAATCATTAGAAGGGCCCACAGCTACAATATTTAGCAAAGACTTGGAGCTGCCCATCAAAAACTAAATCACTCACTAAATCTGATGAGAGGAAGCACCCATGCTCCAAGAGATGCAAAGAGAGTTCTCCTCACATCCTGTGCCCACCAGTGCTGATCCTCAAGGAGAAGTATCTCATCCGATCAGTGAAGCTGTGTGAAAGGAGAAGTCAGGCTCGGAGTCATCTGCACGCTACATGATTTACAATCACATCATACTATGGGTCTGTTTGTGACCCTTGGGCAAACTCCGATAATTCCTAGCAAGGAAAGTGTGGCTCTGACACTGTGCCTGGCTGCAGCTTCAAAACACTTAGGACTCCATTAATTCTCCAGTCTCCAGACCTTTCTGATAGCCTTCAAGGCTGCATCCAGTAGCTATTCACTGAAGTCGAAAGACCATAAGGATCTTTGAAATCACGGGACAAAGCAAAAGGTCAGACTCCAGAAGGTAGAATCAGTGCCTTTGAAAGCTCATGAGTTGTTAGCTACATTTTTCCTCGATTTTTGCTGAATTTATTTCGCCTTCTTTTTTTCCTATTATATTGCTCACCTATCTTTCACCCCTCTCTTCTTAACCAGTGTCTATGTGGTATCTTGGGAAAAAATGCTAATAATTCAAATTTACATTTGCAGTACTATCCAAAACACCCCTGATCCCTCATTTCCTTCACTCAGAAACTCTCATCTTGTAAAATGGATGTGAGGGCTAGATGAGGTTGTGAAATTTAAGCTTATTGAAAATAATAAGCCTCTGTGTCGTTGCCAGAACTGTTCTTCTAGTGTGTGCTCCATGTTACACAAGCCTAGAATGCAAAGTCGCTGGCTACAAATGCGCAACCAGGAATCACTTGGTACCTTCAGGGAGGACAGGTATTATTTTCAGATGTTTAGGCTTGTTTCCAGTGCTGCTTCCATGGCTGGTGAGAGACGTGAGATCTGGGAAGAACTGGAGCGCAGGTTCAGAGTCCTTCGATAACATGCCTCGATATCATGACCGGTCGCTTTCTCTTTGGTACGCTTGATCCACCTCAGTGTGTCTGTTTTCTTTCCTCTCTTCCCTCGGGACTCAGGAAGAGAGTAAAAGAAGTACTGTGAGTTTTGTAACCAAAGAGATCTTATTCTACACTTTAGAAAGTGAATCTAGGCGTTCAGAGCCTGGGGGGCGGTTTTCCTCTGCAAAATGAATTTATTGATGTAACCCTGCCTACTTTAACTTAAAAGCACCTTGGATGTGAATTTCTGACTCGCTCTATACTTTTATCTACCTGTCTGGTGACCCGTGCCAGCAGACAAAAAAAAAAAAAAAAAAAAAAAAAAAAAAAAAAAAAAAAAAAAAAAACTGGTAAACTCAAGCAGATTAAGGAACCCTGGCAATTCTCTTTTTTTTTTTTTCTTTTTTAAAGAATGATTTTATTTTTTTTATTCGATATAATTTATTTACATTTCGAATGATTTCCCTTTTCTAGCCCCCCCACTCCCCGAAAGTCCCGTAAGCCCCCTTCTCTTCCCCTGTCCTCCCACCCACCCCTTCCCACTTCCCCGTTCTGGTTTTGCCGAATACTGTTTCACTGAGTCTTTCCAGAACCAGGGGCCACTCCTCCTTTCTTCTTGTACCTCATTTGATGTGTGGATTATGTTTTGGGTATTCCAGTTTTCTAGGTTAATATCCACTTATTAGTGAGTGCATACCATGATTCACCTTTTGAGTCTGGGTTACCTCACTTAGTATGATATTCTCTAGCTCCATCCATTTGCCTAAGAATTTCATGAAAAATATGGAACGCTTCACGAATTTGCGTGTCATCCTTGCGCAGGGGCCATGCTAATCTTCTCTGTATCGTTCCAATTTTAGTATATGTGCTGCCAAAGCGAGCACCCTGGCAATTCTCTTAATTGAGAAGGTTAGGGTTTAAATCTACTCTTGATCAGGTTCCTGTCCTGGGCTTAGCCAATCAGCTTCCCTTCCTGGGCATCCCCCTCCTGCAAAAGGAATTTAAGTTATATGCATCTTGTCCACTGTTTGGATAAACAAGGACTGTCTCTTTCATCAAGTATCACCTTGGATGGAGCAGGGGGGAATGGGAGGGGGAGCAGGGGGGGGATCCTTTGTCATGCAGAGCCTGACCTAAGTCTCTGGTAGAAGACCCCTCCAAAATCCTAGCACTCACCCTGACCTAAGCTGGGTTCCCCCACCTCCACCTTAGGCTCATAACAGTCCCTCCCCCCCCCCCCCCCCCCCCCCGTGCCCTTCCATTCTCAGCTCTTCAAAGTTCCCAGTGGTTTCTGGGTGCCCAGGAGTTTGAAAGCCACAGCCTCCAACCCAGCCCCTGCTATTTCTCTCCCAGAGAACCACAGACAAGGGCCCCTCTCTTTGGCTGCATTTAGTCTTCCCTAAGCAGCATGGCAATGCCCCATAAACCTGACTAGGAGAACCTGACTAGGAGAAAGGAATGTGGCCTAGCCCCGCTGTGACCCGCAGCAGCATTCTGACACCCCAGTGGTGAGGCGGAAACACAGAACCACATATATCCCAATAAAGACAGGCTGCATTTCGCCAACCAGGTCTCTGAATGTGCTTACAATCCACACCTCATGTGCTCCCCTCCCTGCCTGGTGACCACTTGCAGAAACTGAAGAATTTACCTGAAGAAACACCTCTCTCGGGGGCCCTCCGAGTTTCTACCCATCTCCCATCTCTACCCACCTCTTTCCCATCCCACATGTACCTGTTTCTACAAATCTCTTCTGTAGTGTCCAGAACAATAGTGTGTACACGATTGTTCACAAACACATTTCACCTCCTCACTGGCCATGGCACTGCGAAGATAAGCATAATGCCTTGGCCTCCCCTGTACCTCAGAGCTGTGAACATCATTGCTATCCACCATGATAGAGCCTCTTGCACCGTTCTTCTCTGCTATGACAACACACATTAATGCATCCTTTAGGCAAACTCAGGAGATTTGGTGGTGAGAGAAATTCTGTTATGATTCTCTAATTTTACTTTGTCCGGCTCTACTTAAAGAAGCAGGAGATTGTTGGAAGGTGGTGTGGAAAGGGGAAAACACTAGTTAGTTGGTATGTGTCTAAAATTATGATTTATAAGTAGTATTGGTATTCACGCGTCTTGGGGTTGTTGTCCAGTTCCTTATGTTCCTTCCATGGCTGTTCTCAGCACTTAAAAATCCAACCCTTGTCTTCTTCACTTTCACCTTCCTTCTCATACAACCAATTTAATTATGTGCTAAGGAAACAATCTTTCTCTATATAACGCAATGGCTGGAAACCTTGAACATCTGATTTCAATTAAAATGAATACTATGCCAACCGCCTCAAGCTATCCCAATATAGCACAACAGTAATACCTGTCATGTTTTGACAACTGCATGCTGTGTTACTCCAAAGAATCTATAATTTGATATTTTTAATACTATTTTGTGCCATATTCACATTTCTTTGGTGCTTTGATCTCAAGGTTGCATGTTAGGGCTTCCGATATGCTCACATCTGAGGCCCTTCAGTTGAAAGCCTTGTCCTCTTCCATTCTCTGCCATTTGTTCAGCCTTCTGTGCTGGCAACTTTTATTTGGAAATATTTTTGCAAGGAATAATAGCAAACAAAAAGCACATGCAGGATTTAGCCAATGTTTATCGAAATTGCAAACCAACAGCATAAAATAGCATATTTTATGGCATGGGACTAGAAAATATGTTATTTTTTTAAGCTAAAAAAAAAGTATCTCTTTTACACGAGGCAGGAATATAAATGCATTGTTTCTCCAGCCTGTCTGATAGGTATTCACCACCACATAAAGCAGAGGGATTGTCTTGAGCAATAGAGTGTAGTATATAAAATCAATTTCACTTAAGGTTTTGCACATTTAATTAAATTAACTGATGGGGTGGGTGTGGGAGAGGAAGGCCCTTTCACAAGCACAGGCTTTTTCTTTACCTGAGACTTCTGTGCTCCTTGCCATTATTTTATTTATTTCCATAATAACTTTATTAAAATTGTTCTTATAAGCAAAATCAAGGTTTTTACTCTAAATATGCTGTATAACATATTGATAACTGCTTATTAATTTTGCATTTCTAATATTTTAAATCAAGAACAGATGCTAGTCAAATGAGTCCTCACGGGAGGACAGTCTTCAGCTTAGACTGACTTTACTTACAAAATTACTAGGTATATGATCCAGATAGTTTTGTTATGTGGAATTAGTACTTACCTAATGCCAACTGTTTATAACTTGATAACAGCTTTTTATTGATATTTTCTTTCAAACGAGAGCCCACAACAGCATTTCATAGAAAATGTACCTTTAGTTCCGTTTCAATACTTCTCTAATAAATGATGGATAGACAAAGCCCTACACTACTGAAAAGGAAAGAAGACCTTCTCTGTAGCACCCAAGTGTCCCTGCATAAAGGAAAAGAAATGGAGGCTGGAACTAGGGACTCCCAAGAGGCTCAGCCATCATCCTACAAGCTTAAATTGATTGCCCATCCTTCAGCTCTTCAAGCAGTGAAAAATGGATTTTATCTTTCATCTTTTTTTCTGTAGTAACTGTTCAAAGGAGTAATGCTTCCCAATAGAATCGAAGTTTGGGTGCTTTTGTTGCTCTTTTGTTTAGGTTTCGGTTTTTTTTTTAATTCGATATAATTTATTTACATTTCAAATGATTTCCCCTTTTCTAGCCCCCCACTCCCCGAAAGTCCCGTAAGCCCCCTTCTCTTCCCCTGTCCTCCCACCCACCCCTTCCCACTTCCCCGTTCTGGTTTTGCCAAATACTGTTTCACTGAGTCTTTCCAGAACAAGGGGCCACTCCTCTGTTCTTCATGTACCTCATTTGATGTGTGGATTATGTTTTGGGTATTCCAGTTTTCTAGGTTAATATCCACTTATTAGTGAGTGCATACCATGATTCACCTTTTGAGTCTGGGTTACCTCACTTAGTATGATGTTCTCTAGGTCCATCCATTTGCCTAAGAATTTCATGAATTCATTGTTTCTAATGGCTGAATAGTACTCCATGTGATATACCACATTTTTTGCATCCACTCTTCTGTTGAGGGATACCTGTGTTCTTTCCAGCATCTGGCAATTATAAATAGGGCTGCTATGAACATAGTAGAGCATGTACCCTTATTACATGGTGGGGAATTCTCTGGGTATATGCCAAGGAGCAGGAGAACAGAATCATTTCAAGACAGCTGGGACACTCTCGGCCAACTACTGAGCACAGAGTCCCCAATGGAGGAGCCAGAGAAAGGACCCAAGGAGCTGAAGGGGTTTGCAGTGCCATAGGAGGAACACCAATTTGAACTACCCAGTACCCCAAGAGCTCCCAGAGATTAAACTACCAACCAAAGAGTACACATGGAGGGACCCATGGCTCCAGATGCATATGCAGCAGAGGATGGCCTTGTTGTACATCAAAGGGAGGAGAGACCCTTGGTCCTAAGAAGGCTAGATGCCCCAGTATAGGGGAATGCCAGGACAAGGAAGCAGGAGTGGGTGGATTGGTGAGCAGGGGAAGGGATGATGGGTTTTCAGGGGGGGAGGGAACCAGGAAAGGGGACAACATTTTAAATCTAAATAAAGAATATATCTAGTAAAAATAAATAAAGACAGATTGTCAAATCCAAGGGAATTTTCTTACAACAGGTTTTACAGTGTTTTCAGGTCAATGCCACCAGAATTATAGACAGAAAGCATGGCCCAGAATTATGCTAAATAACACCCTGATCTAGATCTATACAGAATAGCTGTATTTATGTTGACCAAACCATTTTTAGATTTTACTTAGCAGGTCATACAAAACAAAGAAGTGAATTTTTAGTCCTGAAACATAAAATTCTTTCCAGTGTGCTACAGGATCTATTTGTCTGACCCATCAACTTAGACTATAACCCATCACTAATACCTATGATACTGCAGTATCAACTTTGACTCTTATTCATCACTGATACCCAAATACTACAGCAGTATTGAGTTAGACTCTGATCCATACCTAATTTCTATGTACTACTGTAGTTTTAGGTCTTGAAAATCACAGTGGTTGCTATTGCTTGAGGGAAGAGATGATAATAATAAATAAATTGTGTTAGCTACAAAATGCAATAAATCTTATTTAGTGTAAATAAGAGTTTTCCTTCACACACAGGAGTAATTTCTTTTTTATTTTCATTGCCAGTACAAAAAGTTCTAAAATTTAGCCTCCCAAAGCCACAATGGGCGGGGGGGGGGGGGGATGAAGGAAAAAAAAAGAGCAATGATCATTCTGTTACTTTTACCTATAAGTCATGTCTCTTCTCTCAACCAAACAAATGGAAGAGCTTAATCCCAAGGCCTCCCATCTTTTTTCTCCCAAAGCTGCCTTGGGATTGGTCAGGGAGCTCCGATTCTGCACTAGCAGATGACACAGTTGACATTGATCTTTCCACTGAGCACAGATTGAGAAATGTAGGATGAATTGTCATGTTTAGGGATTCCAAGTGCCTTAAGAATATCAAAAGCTAACTGGAGCATGAGGGGTAGCCAGGTCAAAGGCTGAAACAGAAAGATCCCTAGAGAAAGTGGGCTTGTTTCCTGCTCACCGGCTTTGGGTTTAGTTGATAATTTTTGTTTTTTGAGATGAGGACTTATGTATCTGAGGTTGGACTCTGAGCTTCTAAAGCCAAAGATAGCCTTGAATAGCTGATCCTCCTGCCTCTACTTCCCAAGTCCTACAATTTCAGGCATGTGCTAACCTTTTTTTTTTTATTGGAAGGGTTGGTTGAAGAGCTACACTGCAAAAAATAGGAACATTGGAGAGCTAGGGAAACAAAAGCAGAATCTCAGCTTGCCAGGGTTTGTAACTTGGCTGTGACTATAAAAGTCTCCTCCCTTAAAATATGGTGCTACTACAAGAAGCAAAGCTTTGCCCTCAGCTCACCAGTGCAATCCTATTCTTAGGGATGCTTTCTTTCTTATAATAGACTGTCCCTTTTCAAAAAAGACTTCCTAACACAAAGTGATAAAAATAACCTTGCTGAAATAAAGACTTAAATTCACCAAAGTATTTATCATAACAATTATTCCTAAACTCAGTTAAATTTGTTTCCAATGTAATCTCAGTCAAATTCCCAGCAGTCTCCTCTCTTTCAATATCTTTCCCTTTCTCTCTCCCTCTCTCTTCCTTCTCCCTCTCTTGAAGTGGAAACTTCTAGTGTCTAAAAAATTAATTGTGTCAAATGATGTTCTGATGGGGCACATAGGTAAAAGGATGTTTTGATATAGTAAACACATGAAAGAACCCATGATGAAGGGGCATAAATATGACCCCAGAGACAGTGGAAAAGGAGTGCTGAGCATTGGTTTGTTTTGCTCTGTCTCACTATTCTTCACTAACATGCATGCATTGGTTTGCTTTACATAGTGTTGTTGAATCAACTTGTGGTTAACACTGCCATTGAGAGAAACTCACCAAGAGCCAGCCCTGTGGTTCCTGGGGCACCTTGCCCTGGCTTCACTTCAGGCCTGTTGGTGAGCATTGAAGATTCTTCAGGACTGAACAATATAGTTGCTGGTTCAGGCCTGGTGTCTTCCTGCCAGGACTGGTCTGCAGCTGCTGAGTCATATTTGGTGTTTGCTATGGGACTGAACTGGTAAGAATGAAGATGGAGCTCACCCCCAAAGAATTTTTGCTGAAGAAGGCCACTTCCCCCATATCCTAATAAATTTTCTCTTCCACTACCTCTGCTGGGTAGTGGGCTAGAGGAGAGGTTGAACCCTCATTAAAAGTAGGTTACAAAATATTTGTATCTACACTCTCCTCCTCCTTCTCTAGCCCTTGCCCTTGTTCTGTCACCCCCTCAAAACAAAGTTAGACAACTTGCCGTATCAGTTATTGAGACTTATAAGAAAGTTTTAAGGATTAAACCAAAGTGTTAGTGCTAAAACAATTGATAGACACATAGACCAAAAGAAGAATAGAACAAATGAACCCATGCATACATGGTCATTTGATTTATAATAACTATGATAAGGAAAAGTTAGATGCATTTTTAAATAGTGCTGAGTCACTTGGCTATCCATTTGGAAAACAATGAAACTTGATGTCACTTTACATTATACAAAAAATCAATTACAGATGGATCACAGTTCTAAAAGTCAGAGGTAGAGCAATCACAAATCCAAGAGATAACATAAGGGAACAACTTGGTGACTTTGGTAGTAAAAGATTCATTCAAGAGCACAAAACCTTAAAGGAACGCCTGATACACTGAACTTCAATAATTTTAAAGCTCTCTATGTTATGGTTTGTACATGCTTAGCCCAGGGAGTAGAACTGTTAGGAGGTATGGCCCTATTGGAGTAGGTGTGTTGTTGTGAGTGTGGGCTATAAGACCCTCATCCTAGCTGCCTGGAAGCCAGTATTTTTCTAGAAGCCTTCAGATGAAGATCTGAACTCTCAACTCTTCCTGCACCATGCCTGCCTAGATGTTGCCATGGTCCTGCCTTGAAGATAATGGACTGAACCTCTGTACCTGCAAGCCATCCCCAATTAAATGTTGTCCTTAGAAGAGGTTGTGGTATCTGTTCATAGCAGTAAAAACCCTAAGACATTTTATCAAAAGTCACCACTTAACAGCATGGAAGGACAAAGCACACTGTAAGAGAATGTGCTAGCAATACCAATACCAGACAAGGATACAGAATCTGGATCGTATTAAGAATGTCTGTGAATCAATATGAATGTGGCCAAGAACCTCTGAACCTATAAGCCATTTTAACTTACTACTAATTAAAAGCTTTAACAGAAAATATTTTATTAGTATTAGTAAAAAGGGGATAGTTCATTTTTCTCCAATATTAATATCAAAGTCGTAAGATCGACAGGAGAAAGTATATAAGTGGCATACTGGTAGCTGTTTATATAAATGATAAGCAAGGATATAAATGATAATAATTTGTATACAATGCAATGTAACTAAACTTTATTGCATTCATCTTTTCCAACTCTCAGCATCCTATCTATGACAACTTTTCAACATTGTTTCTTAAAAACAGATTAACCTTACAACCAAAGGAGCACATGGAGCGCAGAAGAGTGAGCTAAACCTGAGATCTCTTTGAAGAAAGAGGCATTGATGTGCATGTAACAAACTAAAGAGCCACAGAGACACCACCTCATCCCTCTCTTTCATATGTACTTACAAAACAATTTGTATTCAAACAAATATGGCCTGCAATTAGAATTTGTCTCCTGTAACATTCTTTGACCAAGAACAATTGTGTTAAGAATGTCGATAAGTGAATCTGCTTAACCATCTGTGGTGGTGTGAATAAAAATGGCACCAATAGGCTCACACATTTCAATTCTTGTCATGAGAGACTAACACTACTTGAGAAGGATTAGGAGGCATAGCCTTGTGGGAGTAGGTGTGGCTTTATTGGTGGAAATATGTCATTCAGGTGGGTCAGTGTTTCTTTCTGTCTTCTGCCAGTGAATCTAGATGTAGAACTCCCAACTACTTCTTCAGCACTATGCCTGCTGGCACACTGCCATGCTTCCTGACAGGATGATAATGAACTAAAGCCCTGAAATTGTAAGCCAGCCCCAATTAAATGCTTTCTTTTATAAGAGTTGTCATAAGCATGTTGTCTGTTCATAGTAATAGAATACTGACATTGCATCAAAATACCCCTTTACACAGAATACTCCTTGTCTTATTAAGAGTAGGTCACTCTATTTAATATCATACAATAGTTTTGGCCATGGAGTATAAAACTTCAAGAATATTAGTAACACCAAATTTCTAATGGAACAATCTAAAAAATGGACAAGATATTACCAAAATGAACAGCACAGATGAATCTTAAAGATACTTAACTGAGAAAATGCCAGTTTTTAAATACACACTGTAGACTTCCATTCATATAAAATTCAAAAACATGCAAAACCTATCTGGGGAATCAATAATAGTATATGCCTTTAGGCAGGATATCATAATCTAAAGCCTCAACTTTAGATATGAAAGAGTAGGAAATATGTGTCATTCATATTTTTGCTGGGATTGGTATTCTCCAAGGTAAAAGTCACCAATGTCTGTGAAATATTTATTTCTGAAATTCTAATAAAAAGTGCATTGATATAAGAATATGATAATTGACTATCTAAGAGTTAGCTCAACAAATTACAATGAAGGTCATAAGGCTTGAGATAGAATTAGATGATATCCGATTCAAATCCTGACTCTATTTATAGCTGTCTCACCTCATGCTATTCAACTTCTTTAAGTCCCAGTTTCCTAAAATATAGAACAGAGATCATATTAACCATTCACTAGGTTATCATGCATAGTAGTAAGATTCAAGTATATGAAAGGACTGGGTGGGTAGAAGGTTCTTTTCATTTGAGACAGAAATACATGTAGCCATGCTGGTCTTGAACTTTCTATGTCCTGTGATTATAGACATGAGCCACATGTTAATTTTATGAAGGGCTATGGATCAAATTCTGAGCCTAGTGTATGCTAAGCAAGCACTCTATCGACTGAGTCACATCTGTAGTTCTATAGAATGTTCTTTCCATCCTCTGCATTTATTACAGTTTGTAGTGGGGTCTGACCTCAGCTTGTAACTTTCATTTCTTCTTTACAGACTAGACCAGAGACTTGTGAAGTGAATCAACCCACATAGGCATTGAATTTTCCCAAGGAGAAATTTTAAAAAATAGTAGCTAAAAGCTTACAATAGCAACCCTAAAAACACAAAATCAAGGAGAGTATGTATGTATATATGTATGTATTGATTGATTGATTTTTCAATACATGGTTTCTCTGTATAGCATATAGCAGCCCTAGATATCTAGGAACTCACATTGTAGACCAGGTGAGCCTTGAACTCACAGATATCCACCTCCCTCTACCTCCCGAGTGCTAGGTTTAAAGGCATATGCCACCTACCCAGCAATAGACATTTGATGTTTTCAAATGTCTGTAAAGGTTCATTTGAAAGTCCCCATCTGGCATACACCATGATTGTTTTCATGTTCCTAAATACAATGGTGTACATTTCTATCTTTATTTTCACTGTCAGGTAATTAAATGTACAGTCTTGAGGAGATGCTTGCATTAGGTAAATTCCTGCAATTATATTCATTAATGTAAATCCACCAACCTCATTATTTTAAGGTTTCAAGTCAACATCTTTTTACAAATTCAATTAGGAAAACGAAAAGAAAAAGTAACTGTTAAATTCACCTGATCACATTTGAAAATTCTGCATTGATTAAAAGTCAACATGTACAAGTTTCTAATCTCCCATGTGATGCCCCAGGTCTAACATGGTACCAAAAGAATGAGCCAGCCATACTGCATTCCCTGCATATATATCAAATCATATCATATATTTTATTGTATTATATATTATATTATAATATTATATTCTCCCTAAACCTCTCACTCCAGTCTCATTCTACCTTGCTTACTAGGTTACTGGTGTTGACTGGTACCACTGGAGACCCCCAAACTACTCTTCTAGATTATAGAGTCTGATCAACATCTTCAAAGCACACCTCAATTGTGCTGTGTGCTACACAAGAACTTCCCTCCCTGTACTATATCTTCAACTAATGGCCCTCTTTAGCATCCCAACTACTTTTCAGACTATACACTCCCTTGAAGAACTCATATTAAGAAACTGTCCTATCTTTCTATTGTGTAAATTCTTATAAGCAAGTCAGAGTCCTTCCTCAGGCAGTTTCCTTAATAATTTTGGCTCAGTTTTGCACCTACATATTGAGTGAAAATGTCTACCTAGGGATATAAATTTCTACCTTCAACAGCCCACCAGCCCCCACAAAGCCTTTGGAGGTTACAGGAAATTTCTTCCACGTGACTCATCTATAGAAATTCAGAACATGTCCAGGGAGAAGCAAGAGAGCAGACCTAATCCAGGCAGAGGTGCCTTAGTCTTGGCCGCTGGGGACCTACATCTTACATAACTGCATATTGTTTACCTTTTCATCCTTATCTGGGAGATGAAAAGAAGACTGTAACCTACCCTGTTCCAAGCTCTAGGAAGGAAGCCCACATGGTCCTTCCTCATCATCTGACATTTTTACCCACTAAGTTTTAAAATACATGACACCAGCAGAGTTGAACAAGATCAGTGTGTTTATCCCTCTGCCTGTTATACGAAGTAGGTTCTATCATCCTATCAAAGGTCTCAACAACACTGAGCACACAGCTCATTGTGTTCAGGTCCTGGTGATTTCCTGGCCTCAGCTAAGACTTTGGAGTACTAACACCATCTTATCATGCATTTTCTACCACCATTGTCCAGTTATTTCCCTCTACAATGCTCGCACGACAGTAGCATTCTTCAAATTGCTCAGTATGAACTGGCTGTTTCCTGCCAGCCCTCTGGGTGATACAAATGTTTTATTTATGATCTTATAGTTTTAATATTTATGATACTGATGCTGTGCTTCCTTGTTTCCTTAAGCAAATGAGTGTCATATGATAACGTGTTCATGTAATGATTCAGGGTCATCAGAAGGACTCTCAGAGACAACATAATTGTTTGTCTGCTTCTTCCATCTACTGTCCTTTTGTGCTTTACAGACTGTGCCTCATCTAATCTTTCATTTACACTCACATATATACACATTGGGACAGTGGGGTGGGGTGGAAGAGCGGGATAACAACTAAAACTGACCAGTAGTCCATTGTATAAAATGAGGGAAGCATAGCTGTTGAGTAATAAATAGAAATAATTCTATTTCTTTTTTATTAGGTAGATTCTTTATTTACATTTCAAATGTGGTCCCCTTTCCTGGTTTCTCCCTTCCCTGAAAATCACCTTCCCCAGTCAACCTCCCCTGCTTTCCTGTCCTGGTATTCCTCTACACTATAGCATCAAGTCTTTCCAGGACCAAGGGCCTCTCCTCCCTTTGCTGTCTAACAAGACCATCCTCTGCTGCCGATGTGTCTGGAGTCATGGGTAACTCCATGTGTACTCTTTGATGGTTTTGTACCTGGGAGCTCTGGGAGTACTGGGTGACTCATATTGTTGTTCCTCCTGTGGCGCTGCAAACCCCTTCAGCTCCTTGGGTCCTTTCTCTAGCTCCCCCAATGGGGATCCTGTGCTCACTACAATGGCTGGCTGTGAGTGTCCCCCTCTGTATTTGCCATGCCCTAGGAGAGCCTCCCAGGTGATAGCTATATCTGGCTCTGGTCAGTCAGCACTTGTGGGCATCCACAATAGTGTATAGGTTTTGTAACTATATAGAATGTATCTGTGGGTGGGGTAGTCTCTGGATGGTCTTTCACTCAGAATCTGCTAAACCTTTTGTCTTTGTATCTCCTGTTGGTATTTTTTTTTCCCTTTCTACAAAGGACCCAAGGATCCATACTTTGATCTTCCTACTTCATAGGTATCATTTGATATGTGAATTGTGTCTTGTGTATTCCAAGCTTCTAGGCTAATATCCACTTATCAATGAATGCATACCATTACTGTTCTTTTGTGATTGGGTTACCTCACTCAGGATGATATTCTCCAGATCCATCCATTTGTCTAAAAATTTCAAGAATTCATTGTTTTTAATGGCTGAATAGTACTCCATTGTGTATATATACCACATTTTTTGCATCCATTCCTCCGTTGAGGTACATCTGGGTTATTTCCAGCTTCTGGCTATTATAAATAGGGCTGCTCTGAACATAGTGGAGCATGCGTCCTTATTATATACTGGAGAATCCTCTGGGTATATGCCCAAGAGTGATATAGCAGGGTCCTCCAGTAGTATTATGCCCAGTTTTCTGCAGAACCCCGAAATGATTTCCAGAGTGGTTGTACCAGCCTGCAATCCCACCAGCAGTGGAGGAGTGTTCCTTTTTCTCCACAACCTCTCCAGCACCTACTGTCTCCTGAGGTTTTTTTTTTTTTTTTTTTTTTTTTTTTATTTTATCTTAGCCATTCTGACCTGTGTGAGGTAAAATCTCAGGGTTGTTTTGACTTGCATTTCCCTAATGATTAAGGATGTTGAACATTTCCTTAGCTACTTCTCAGCCATTCAATATTCCTCAGGTGAAAAATCTTTGTTTAACTCTGTACCATAGTACTTGAAGTTCTAGCTAAAGCAATTAGACAACACAAGGAGGTCAAAGGGATACAAATAGGAAAGGAGGAAGTCAAGTTATCACTATTTGCAGATGATATAATAGCATACTTAAATGACCCAAAAAGCTCCACTAGAGAACTCCTACAACTTCAGCAAAGTGACTGGTTATAAAATCAACTCAAGCAAATCAGTAGCCTTCCTATACTTAAAGGCTAAACAGGCTGAGAAAGAAATTGGAGAAATGACTCACTTCAAAATAGTCACAACAATATAAAACATTTTGGGGTGACTCTAACCAAACAGGTGAAAGATCTGTATGACAAGAACTTCAAGTCTCTGAAGAAAGAAATGGAAGAAGACCTCAGAAAATGGAAAGATCTCGCATGCTCTTGAATTGGCCGGATTAATATAGTAAAAATGGCCATCTTGCCAAAAGCAATATACAAAATTCAATGCAATTCCCATCAAAATCCCAACTCAATTCTTTATACAGTTAGAAAGAGCAATTCACAAATTCATTTGGAATAACAAAAATCCCAGGATAGCTAAAACTATTCTCAACAGTAAAAGAACTTCAAGGGGAAATCAGTATCCCAGACCTCAAGCAGTACTACAGAGCAATTGTGTTAAAAAACTGTACTGTCAGCAGTATAGGGCAATATCAGAACAGGGAAATGGGAAGGGGTAGATGGGGGAACAGGGGAAGGGAAGAGGGCTTATGGGACTTTTGGGGAGTGGGGAGCCAGAAAAGGGGAAATTATTTGAAATGTAAATAAAAATATATCGAATAAAAATAAATAAATAAATAAAATCTCTTACTGAATTAAAAAAAACTGCACTGTATTGGTACAGTGACAGGCAGGTGGATCAATAGAATAGAATTGAAGACCCAGAAATGAACCCACACACCTATGGTCACTTGATCTTTAACAAAGGAGCTAAATCCAGTGGAAAAAAAAAAGATAGCCTTTTCAACAAATAGTGCTGGCTTAACTGGTAGCTAGCAAGCAGAAGAAAGCAAATTGATCCATTCTTATCCCCTTGTACTAAGCTCAAATCCAAGCGGATCAAGGACCTCCACATAGAACCAGACACGCTGAAACTAATAGAAAAGAAACTGGGGAAGAGCCTTGAACATGTGGGTACAGGGGAAATTTTTCTGAACAGAATACCAATAGCCTATGCTCTGAGATCAAGAATTGACAAATGGGACCTCATAAAATTACAAAGCTTCTATAAGGCAAAGGATACTGTCAACAGGACAAAAATGGCAACCAACAAATTGGGAAAAGATCTTCACCAACCCTACATCCGACAGAGAGCTAATATCCAATATATACAAAGAACTCAAGAAGTTAGACTCCAGAGAACCAAATAACTATATTAATAATTCTATTTCTATGGTCTAGGGAGATGGATCCATAGGCAAAGTGCTTGTCACAGAAATGTCAGAAGCTGAGATCAGATCTCCAGTGTTCGTGTGTGCACATGCTTGCATGCACACTGGGTGTGTGAGGGCAGAGACAGGAAATTTTGAGAGTTAATTGGCCAGTCAGCCGAGACAAAAGAGCAAGGTTTCATGAGAAACCCTGTCTGGAAAACTGAGGAGAAGAATAGAGGAAGACATGTATCATAAATCTCTGGCCTCTGCATGTACATGTATGTGCAGCTACATATATGCATACACATGCACATACATACATATCCCACACATGCTAACATTTACATACATAATGGAAAGAGAACGTGAAACCAAGAGTATCTCACTGTCAAAAGTGTGTCCTTACCCACTAGATGAATTGAACACATGTTCCTTGTCACCTCATTGTCTCGGGGGACTGGAGAGTGGTGTAGTAAATATATTGGTTCCTATAGTCAGTTCTTCTGCTTCACAGCGATGATCAATTTATCTCTTCAGATTGAATTTCCTAATGCAAATCAGACAATTACAACCTTCTCTGTGCACATGCCTATAACATCCAGCCTTGCCTGTGTAATCGACTTCTTATAATCTACTATTGGTCAAATAATAGGAAATATATCCACCACAGAATTACATGTGAAAGTAAGACTTGCAGTTTCCTAACTGAAGGCTGACAAGCTATGGGCCATGCAGCTGTTTTCCTCACTCGGCAGCTATATTTCAGATAATACTTGTCTCAGTTACTTGTATCGTCTCTCTGACAGACTGACAGAACGATGTACAGACAGATGAACTTATTCTAACTCACAGTTTGAGAGAATATAGTCCACCATGAGAAGACAGGTATGCTAGAGTCAACAAGCAGAGAGAGCTGGAACCCAGTCCTCAGGGATCTACTTCCTCCAGCAAAGCTCCACCTCCTAAAGGTTCCCTAACTTACAAAAAAATAGCTCTATCAACAGGTTACAAACACATGCATAGGTGGGTAGCATTTCACACTCAAACCGTAACAGCACGGTACTATATATACAATGAAAATAATTATTGTACCTCCCTGCACCAAGCCACAAAATTATGATCACATAGTCCCCCTAGTTGCCTGTTCCCCAATCAACCTCAAGGTATCCCATCCACAGCAGCAGACACCTCTAGTCAGTTCCAGCTCTTAGCCATCCACTCACTCCTAGCCACTTAATTCTTCACAGCTGGCATTCTAGGCACCATGGATCAAAGATCTAAGTCTATCAACTTATGTATGTCTAGTAATGTGTGTGTGTGTGTGTGTGTGTGTGTGTGTGTGTGTGTGTAGATTATACACATATACACTATTGGGGTTGGGGGCAAATGAGGTTATCCAGGTTATCCATTAGGAAAAACACTAGAAAGCAAAGTTGAACCACGTTCCTTTACCTCATCCAGCATAAACTCAAATAGGAAGTCTTAATGGTCCCCAAGTGTGTGTGTGTGTGTGTGTGTGTGTGTGTGTGTGTGTTGCTATTTGCCCTTAGCATTAATTTCAGTTGCCTTCTCTTGCCAGTACTGTTCACCTCCTGCCTCCTGTGAATGGGCATTGGTGAACTTAATGATGGTCTTCCATTAGAGATGCTCCCAGAATCAGAATCAGAAGTGGGTTGCACTTCCAAAGCATTGTGGGTATCCATCATGAAGAAGAACCAAAGTCCTGTTTACAGGAGCCAAAGCATGGCCAAGGCAATTCCAGCATGGGCGTGGTGCATGAGCTGAGGGTGAAATGAGAAGATCACTATGCTGCCCTTTACTGTCCCACATGGCACTTGATGGTATGGCAAGAATGACGGGTCAAAGACAATAAGGTGGGTCCCATCCTCTGCTTGCCCTACTGTGATGGGACCGTCATCTCAACCCTATGCACACTCCACAAGAGAGTTGGCACAACAAGCACAAACGAGATGATTCCTAAACACAGAAGCAGGAAGCACCAAGGTCCTGCAGAAGATACCAAGCGTGTGAAGACCATCCACAGGCTATTCAGGCTGGGACATGGGAAGAGTCAAAACTGGAATAGAAAGACAGGGCAGAGGACTTTGAAGGCTTGAGGCTTGTTTACTCTGGATGTTGCTGTAAAATGCTGGAGGTTCCGGCGTTAAAAATATCATCTAACTTCCCTTTGGTAGAATTTCCCTGAAAGATGTAGCAGAAATAAATTGAGAGCCAGATGCTGAGGCAGGGGAACAGTCAAAAGGAACTTTTGCTTGGCCTGGCCTGATCCAAGAAAGTATGGATTCTGAGCATATTTTGAAAGTAAAACTATTAAGACCAACAGAGTGGTTCCATATGAAATGTCCCTGTTTCTTTTATTATTTTTTCAAAAGTACTTTTTGCTCTCTGTTGTACCAAATAATATTATTTGATGTTTTGTCTCTTTCTCTTTCTCACATAACAAAAATCCCCATGAATGAAAGCAGAGAGTTTTGTGCCCAGTACCTATTAGGCACTCATTAAGTGGTTAACTGAGTTAATTTCTCTAAAGTATTTAAATTATGTTATTATGGTTTTTTTTAAAAAAAACTTTATAGCATCCTCTACCATTCGTAGACACTACTTATTAGAGATTTGATCTCATCGCTCTACATGAGTCACTTCAGCAAACTCACTTTAAATTGATCTGCACTGTTTAGAAAGTTCCATATAAATTATCTACCCATCTTGCCTGCCCTCTTCTGCCAACTGGTACAAACAAACAGCCTTGGATGTGTAAGACACGGCATTAGGTCATGGCTGAGTTCTAATTGACTTGATTTAATTAGCATGGATATCGGGGACACACATTTACAAGGGCAGACCATATAACGATCAGTCTTGTGCTGATGTAATGTTGTACCTGGGTTCTGTTTTGAGGGTATGCGCCATTGATGAAGCTGCTTTGACATAGCCATTCTGATGCCAACAACAAGATAATGAAGCCAGTTCAGGCCGGTGACCTTAAAGCAGCAACACTGGCACAAAAATGCCCAGTTCTATCTTTAGTCTTCTGTCACATAATAAGCTTTATTTTTTTTCTCTGAAATCTACCTGACAGGTGATGGAAGATGAGATGGCTCAGAAATGGACAGAGAGCAGGAATGGCATCTCCCTACAGTAGTGACTGTGAACCCATCTCTCCTCGGCCGTAGCCTTGCGCTTGGAGAACAGACTGCAGTGGCCTTTCACCTGTCCACCTAGTGTTCTCATGAGTTCCAGGCAGGGGAGGGAAGATCCCCGATGCCCCCTCCCCTGCTGCCTCACCTTTGATTCTTTATTCCTAAGAAGGGTCAATTGGCCAGCTGTTGTGGGACCCTGAAATCTTCAAAATATGTAACAAAAATTACTCCTGTCAAAAGATAACACTACTCTGAGTTTATTAAACCATTTAATTTTCTTTTATTTGCAATTTATGAATTGGAGCAGCAGCAATTCTGGTTCTTAGAAGCAGTTCTTGTCTGGGCTGGAGAGAGAGGATTGGAGTCTCCAGCTATAAAAAGGGCCTAAGACAACAGAAACCCCGACAAATGGACTGGGAATTGCTAAGGGTAAGGCTACTTCATATTGCGCTCCTCAAAAAAGGAGTTTCTTATGCTGGCTACAATTTGTCTGCTTGGGGATTCATGTATTCTCCCTGTTCCCTTCTCCTCCACTGTAGGGTTGTGGTCTCTCACTGGGCATGGCTTGGTTAGGTGGGAGGAAGACAAAGAGAGTTTCCCTCATTGTACCCACTGGCAGGCAGACATTGGGGGGTGGAGGATTGGCGGGGGTGAAGGTGAGGGCTATAGGGAAACACCAAGACACCAACCCTGTTGGGTGGGAAAGTAGCGTCTGAGATCTGGGATCCCAGGCCTGCAATGAGGCCTGGCCACGGGGTTCTCAGGTTCTTGTACATCCAGGGGCCACTAGGAGTCACAGAAGAGTAGAGAACCAGTTGGGGAGCTGTGGGCTGCGTTTAGCCTGGGGCCTGGAGCCTGGGAGGAGCTCTGGCTAGTCCCAGCAAGAAGAGTCCTTGGCTTGATGGTGGCAGGCTTGGTGGCAGTTGTGACTGGGAGTGCAGACTGCGGCTCTGTAGGCAAAGGCCTTCTCCATGAATCCCCACGGCCGGATCACGATGAAAAGAGATAGTCCCTGGTTCCAAGCAGTTTATATTGTCGTGGCAGAAAATGGATGATTTAAACCTCAGGGTGGGCCTGAGATTGAATACATTTTTTTGCAGGGAGGAATGTATGGGAAAGGAAGCTCATTGGCTAAGTCCTCTGGGCCTCTAGGTACCTCATTAGCACCGGGAACTCTTGTTTTAAGCTTATTTAACTGTGGACAAGTCTCTTTTCCTATTGTCTTGGTCTGAGATGTGAGGGATGCCTCATCTACACATGGAAGGGCTTGGGGCATTGCCCTTGCTTGACTGATGGCCACAGTGGGGGGGGGGGGGAGTGGGAGGAGGGCGGGGCTGCAGCTACATGACAAAGGCCTGGTTCTGTTCTTTCAGGATCTCTGGGACTTCAAGCCTTTAGCTGGCCCTTCCACAGCCCTGCCCCTTTTCCTTCTTTATCTTCCTTTCCCTGGCTTCTCAGAGGGCTCAGATACGCTGACTTTATTATATTTGACATCACAGAACTCATATATAATGCAGTTTGTGTATACATGTGCGATGAATGAATGCCTGTATTTGTATTCTATTGCTATATAATGAAATACAGCCATCTACAAGTATTGCCGGTGGGGTTACTAAGCTGATCTCCAGTAAAAAGATTACAATCAAGGTGTTAGGGAGCTCTGTTCTTTCTGTTGCTCAGAATCCTCCGCCAGATTCACTTGGTGGGTAACATTTAGAGCCATGAGACCCTCTCCAAAGTCTGGTCGTGCTTTGGGAGTTTGCTATCTTAGGATACGCATAGCTAGGGTGTACAGACACATGCCTTTAACAGCAGCACTCAAGAGGTGGAGGGAGGCAGGGGGGTCTCTGTGAGTCTGAGGCCAGCCTGGGCTACTTAGCAAGTTCTAGGATAGCCAGGGCTACACAGAGAAACACTGTCTTGAAATGAAATGAAATGAAATGAAATGAAATGAAATGAAATGAAATAAATGAAAGAAAGAAAGAAAGAAAGAAAGAAAGAAAGAAAGAAAGAAAGAAAGAAAGAAAGAAAGAAAGAAAGAAAGAAAGAAAGAAAGAAAGAAAACATGCAAATAAAGTATAGAAAATGCCTCGTCTCTGAAAAGGATGCAAGGTCACATTTAACAGCTTTTACCTGATCAGGTGTGGTCCATATGTGAATTATGTTATGTAATATTATAGTATAGCATTGACATAGGAGTGCCATCCTATCACATCTGGCAAATTAAGCACATGTTTGACCTACACTGAAGGGTTATTACCAAAACACACTAGACAAAAGGAAGAGGAAATCCACTAGATGGTACTTTAGACTGAATACAACACCACTTAAGATTTGCTTAAATTAACTGCATACTTTGTCACAAGTATAAACTGTCTTTGTTTAAAATAAAATCCAGCCATTATAACAATGAATAAAATGGAAACTCAAACTTTCCAGTAATTGACTAAGGATCAGAAATAGAAAACAGATTTTGTATTCTGACAGGCTTGTCAAAATATCCTCTTTTGTATTACACATTGTTCTAGGTAACACACTAACAAAGACCAGTTCCATGACTCAACAGAGGTTGTCTAAGCTCAACACGTCACTTTCTTAAAAGAAAAAATACCGACGGGGTGGAGGAGGGAGGGAGGAACTTTGTCCAAACTCAGCTTGGAAGAATTAAGAGACTCATTTCAATGTAAATCTGAAGTGTACATAGTATAAGAAAGACATGTGATAGAAGATGTTTACATTAGTCCATGGATAACCTAAAATGTCAGAAATCCTTTTGTATATCAAAAAGTCGATATGCAACTTTTGGCATATCTTGCCAAGGAGACATCTCTAACAAATGCCTGGCTATAAATGCAGAGTGCATTTATAGAACCAACCCAAGGCACAGTCTTTAAGTGCTTTTTCTCATGGTCTGTAATGTGGTATTTTAACCATAAAGTACTGTGAAAAAGTACTTTTCTGGTCATGGCTTCTTAGGGCTATAATGCCTCTTGTGTGCGGATGCCTATTTCATTGGAGATTTTCTACAATAATTTTATCAAACATGTTTTCTATTCCTTTAATGTGTATTTTAAATTCTTTTTCTAGCCCTTGTTTTCAGAGGTTTGATTTCTTGATTACTTACCAGGCTTCTTAAAAGTTGTAATCAAGTTAGCTGATTTTCTTGTTTGTTTGTCTGATTATAATATTTCCTTGATTTTGCTTCCTATCCCTGATTCTTACTTTTGCTTGATCTAATCTATTAATGATTCCTCCAATTTGGTTTTCATTTGATTTCTTGAGTTTTTATTTCTAGCATTTCTGTTTGTTTTTATTTTTAAAAATCTCAATTTCCTTGCTATTCTAATCCATGTTGCTGTTTTTCATCCAGTTTCTGATTTGACTTTGCTTGTCTCTCTATTCCCTTTGGATTTGTTTATCATTTGACAATTAAACATTTAAATTCTTTGGCAATGCATCCACTTCAATATCTTTGAATTTGACTATTGAGAGTTGTGATCTTTTGGAGGAGTCATGTCCCTTTCTTGGGTTTCCTGTATTTCTGTGTTGTGATTGTGATCTGTTGGGGTAAATCTCTCTTCCAGTTTAATCTGAGGGTCTTTTTGGTGAGCAATATTTTCTCGGGTGCCCAACTCCCAGTAACTATAAAAGGAGAAAAGAAACTTCTTGTGAAAAAGTTCTTGCTTCTGCTAGGCCTTTAACATCTAGCCCCAGCTAGATCTAAAGGTGAAGATTGTTTCCTCATTTTTGGAGCATAGCTTTGCCTCTGTCTCTATCTCTCGGTTTCACTGTGCCTTTCTCTGTCTGTCTCTGTCCCTCTCTCTGTATGTGTGTGTGTATATATGTCTGTGTGTATATATATGTGTGTGTGTACATATGTGTGTGTCTGTGTATATATGTGTGTATACATGCGTGTGTGTGTGTGTGTAATCATCTATTTGTGATGTCTGACTGATGCTTTCTCATTCTTCTTCCTTTCTTTGAAATATAACCCATCCTTTGTCATCTTAGCTTCTTTCTTTCACTGTGGTAAATAGAAGCAGCTTCTAATATACCATTTTATTCCAAGTGTCTTCATTCTTGACAAACTGACCAAATGTGTTAAGAATCAGAACATCCATTCCTGAAAGGATGTAGTTCTTGAGAATACAACCCAGCCTATTTCTCTGTTCTTTTTTTAAATGTGTTTCTTTGTCTGTTTACTGTAGAAAAGTGTTTTGACTGCATGCATGCCTTTATACCCTGTGCATGCCTAGTGCTCTTGAAGGTCAGAAGACCATACACGATACCTTCAGACTGGAGTTACAGACAGTTGTAAGTTGCCATGTGGGCACTGGGAATTGAACCCAGGAGCTCTGAAAGAACAGCCTATGCTCTCAACCATTGAGCCACTTCCTTAGACTTTCCTTGTCCTTTTTAAAAATTATTGACTATTCCAAAGAATTTAAATTGCACCTATTACTAGGAACAACTTTTTATAGAACATTTTGATGAATTTGGTAGTGACTGAAAATGTCACACTTCAGCGTTCTTTAAATAACTCAGCAACCTGAAAACACAAACAATCCATACTCTGAAATGTAATATCATGAGATTATACTACAGCTTGTACTATAATCAAGTAAATCTGAAATTACTTCACTGAAGCCTTACTATTAATTTAAGAGATGGAATTACCCTGTAGATATGATACATTTTCAGAAGGAATGAAATGCAAACAATTGTGATCTACGCTGAAGTGCACTTATAAGACTCTTCTGTGGTCTCCGCAACAGATAATTATGGAGTGCACACTGGAGTTCAGGCAGTGCTCTCTCCTGAGGATATGACAGTAAGCCTATAAGCAATGAAGAAAGAGCATGTTTTAAGTTCTGACAACCAAAGTGATGTCAGAATGACTGTATGGTAAGCCAAAAGAAGACCATCAGATACTAGATTTTAAGAGATAACCATAAGCTATCGTAACATAGAGCCTTAACCATTAATGCTATGGGGTAGTCTGGATTCTAAGTGTAATGAGAAGCAATTGAAGTTTGAGTTACTATATATAAAAAGCTCTTATACCATCCTGACTATGTAACTATAACTATCTTTGAGTAATTTGAAAATGCAAAGCCACTGAACTATCCCACAAAGCCTATGAGGGAGGTAATATTTCTTTTCTATTATACAAATAAAAAACCTTATCCTAAAGCTGTTTAGTAGTATATCATATCAACGTTTGTTTATATATACTGTAACCAGAGTTGCAATTTGGACAGACTAATTTATCTGATTTTGAAAGTCACTATGACCACATAGTGCAGAGTAAAATACTAGGATAATATTTCATGTCAGAGATGAAGGTGGATTAGATACTGGGGTGGCAATGGAAGGGGAGAATGGCTGGATTCCACATATATTAACAAGGTAGAGCCAAGAGGATAGTTAATAAACTGAAGAGGTAGAGTGCCTGGAAACTGGGTGGATATGAAGAGAGGCATGGGCAAAGTAAGTGTGAGACTTGAATATGAAATGGGAACTGGGAGGTCAGATCAACACTGAGACACAGGATACAAGATTGCACAGGGGTATTAAGTGAGCAATAGGCAGATTGTTCTATACAGATACAGAATTCATACAAATGCTCTATCTGCGTGTGCAGATTTAATATTCATCAACTTATAGATGTTTTTAAAGTAATGAGTCATCTCAATAAAAGAGATGATCAATAAGATGATGAGATGATGAGAGATAAAAAGCAGACACCCAAAGATTATGCCACAGGTATCCAATTTACCCCTAATCTAGCAAGGGCCAAGCCTAGAAAAAGGAGCTAGCAAAGGGATGCGAAGAAAATACTAGTAAAAAGAAATTTATAAAGCATGGGGCCCCTAAGTCCAAATGAAAGCATGTCAAGAATGAAGAAACTCACTGGCAAGTACTTCAGCGAGTTAGACTGAAGTCAAGACTTGACATTTGGATTTGCCAGGATTAAGGCAACCAACAGCTTTCACAGGACCAGTCTAAATAAAATTTGGAGACAAAAAATCCTAACTGGGCCAGAATTCAGAAATATCAGGGGCTAAGGGAGCAGTGACAAAATGACTGAAAATATTTACAAGAATCTCAGTGTGAAGAAAAGGAGAAAACTAGGCAAATCTGCACGAGGTCTTGAAAGCCAAGGGAAATCAGATAACTTGTCTTTACACTGATTGGAATGATCCAGAAATAGAAAATTAAGGATGTAATATAGAAAGGTGATTTGATGTCTGTGGCCTGCGTTCCCACCAAAGGCCACGCAGATGTCCATGGTCTGTGATAGCCGGGGGCCATGTTCACCTGAGTGACGTGCACCAGCACCTGAGGCCATATTGATGTCTGTGGTCCATGCTGTCACCAAAGGCCTTGTCTGGGTTGAAGGTCCTACATCAGCCACCCGAAACCCTGAGAAGGCTCATGATCCTTGCTCCTGATGACTATAAAGAGCAAAGACGCTAATTTTTCTGTGGCATCACTAACTGAAGAGGAACACTGTTGAGAGAAAGACACATGGAAGTCTACTTTGACAACTCCTACTCTCAACTCAACCCTTTCCTCCCTCAAAAAATGAAACAGCTTAGGCAGGAAGCCACCAATGAGAACTCTTAAAAAGTGTGATAGGAATGCTAAGGATTAGGACTCCACAATTGATGACTTCTGGCCAAAGGTTTCAGGTGGGGAAGGGCTCAGTTCTATTCAGGGTACAGGCCACTGAGAGTTTAACCATGTTCCAATGAGTATATGAATAACACAAGTTGGACTTGTATTTTTCTTCCTTTCTTATTTTTATTTTTAACTTTTTAGGGGGAGGTGGAAGGAGGTCACAAAGCAGGAACAGAAATGGAAGGACGAGGAAGTGAATGTGATCAGGGTGCGTGATGTGACATTCCCAGAGAATCAACAAAAATGTTGTGCTGGAAAAAAAAAACACATAAAGGTAAATAGAGTGCTCAGGGAAGAGGTAATAGAGCGAAAAGTCTACAAAAGTTCCACAATAAGATCAGAAATAAGAAATCACATATCAGTATTGTTGATCCACTCCACTAATGCTGCTGTTCTTGGTGATCGTCCCATGATACTAGCATCTTCCATATGCTGGGGTCTTCTGCTGCAACTATGCTTCATCAACAGCCTTGCATAGGCTCTCTTTATGGTGCCAAGCCTCAACTCCTTTGCATGACCCCTTCAGTTCTGGGCCATTAACTGCAACTGAGGCTGCACCTTCACCAATGGACTTCCATGGCCTCTCACAGTGCCAAGTCTCAGCTGCTCTCCATGACCCCTTCATGCCTTCCATCTGGGTGACTTTTATATATTACTTAGATCAGTTGAAGCACAAGGTACAACTTTGGCTATCTCTGGAACATAGCTTCTTTGTGCTCTCAGAGAACATTTCCCAGAAGATTTCATCTCAGTGATGCTGGTCTCTTCTTAATCACCACTAATTGCTTAGCTCCAGCATCAGTTGTCCCAATGGTCCCTTCTGTTCTGGACTCTAAAGCCAGAGCCACATGTCCAAAGCTGCTGAGTTCTGCTGCTTTCTGGGGCTGGAACATGGCCTCTTTGTTCTATTACATTATCACCTGCTTTCTGTTTTCCAACACCTTCACTGCCTATGCTTGGCTGTCCTGAACTTGCTCCATAGACTGACTTTGAACTCAGAGATCTGCATGCCTACCTCCTAAGCACTGGGATTAAAAGTGTGGTCAGTCCACCAAGTCTGGATTTATGTTTTTCTTCACCTAGATTTTGCTCTGTTCTAGACTGGCCTTGAACTCAAAGATCTGCTTGTCTTTATCTCCTGGGATTAAAAGCTAGTACTACCACGCCTGGACCTAAATTTAGCTGGGTGGAATCTTGCCCCAAGGTCACTATTCCCTAATTCAAGTTAAGAACCTTGAACACAGGATTCAGCTCCATTTCACCTCCTGGTGCCCCTTTAATACTTGAGCCATATATTTTATATCTTTCCTTTCTCAACTTGCTAGGTTTGTTTAAAATGCTCTTCATGAGAACAAAGTCTATGATGGGCCTTTCTGAGGTTTCCTTTGTCAATGCGATTAATATACTCTTCAAACCTCTTGGGCCAGGTCCTTACAATTCAAATCACTATCAGCAACAAAATCTTCCATATTCTTACAGAAATAGCCCTTTAAGTCCCATTTAAAACATTCCACTGCTTTCCAAATCCAAAGTGCCAAAATCCACATTCTTCCAAACAAAAGCATGGTCAGGTTTATCACACCAATAGGTGTGGTACCAACTTCTGTCTTAGTTAGGGTTTTATTGCTATGAACAGACACCATGACCAATGCAAGTCTTACAAAGATAACATTTAATTGAGGCTGACTTTCAAGTTCAGAGATTCAATCCATTATCATCAGGGCTGGAGCTTGGCAGCATTCAGGCAGGCATGATGCAGGATGAGCTGAGCGTTCTAGCTCTTCATCTAAAGGCTGCTAGCAGAATACTGACTTCCAGGCAGCTAGAGTGAGGGTCTTAAGCCCACACCCACAGTGACACACCTACTCCAACAAGGCCATACTTCCTAACAGTGCCACTCCCTGTGCCAAGCATATACCATCACACCTACCAAAAAAAAAAAAAAAAAAAAAAAAAAAAAAAAAAAAAAAAAAGAAAATCCAACAGAGGAAAACAGTATGAGAGAAATTCTTGGATAGGATAATGGTTTAAAAACCCTGGTGTGGGTAGCACTGTATGGATGAGGATAGAAAAGAAAGCAAAGGTTGAAGGTCACAGAGACAGGAGTGTGTTGTAGGAGGCTCTCACAGGCTCTTCAGGCCCATAACCAGTAAGCAGCAATTCTAAACAATGTACTACATGGCAGGCACTAAGAGAGTTGACTCACACAAGTCCTTGATTAAGGACCAACAGCTCTCACTGGCCCTTCTGCCCTTCCTGTGTGTCTAAATTCATCTTCCTCTTCCTACACAGAGGAAGGTGATTTGGGAACAATATTTTAGAAAGACAGGTATAACATCTTACTTTGTGCCTAATATTTAAGAAAGAACCTACTGGTTATTCCAGCATGTCTGCCGACTTAAGTGTCTCTGACTCAGTGTAGAAATGAATAGATGATAGCAAAGCTAACTGCTGCTCTAAATAGCAAAGACTATAAATGATTCATGCAGAAAACGGTTAGTGTTCCCAGAGTAAATATTTCCCCACAGTCATTTATAAATAATTGAGACTTCTGTTTGAGCCACCTGTCTGCCTGTGTTCCTAAGGAAACTAAAGTGAATACAGAGCTGGCTATGACTCCACTTCCTGCTTCAAAAGCCTTGAACAAAAATGAAGAGATTTTCTACACATTCTCCCTCACTGAATCTTTTGTTGTCACAGACATTCCAGATACCATAGACAGAGTTCAAAGAAGAGTTGCTGAAGGGGAGTTGGACAGTATGCCTTCTGGAGGCATTGAGTGGATTGTGAAAAATGAATGCTACAGAGTCTAAGGACCAGGGTGGGTTCTCTCTCTCTCTCTCTCTCTCTCTCTCTCTCTCTCTGTGTGTGTGTGTGTGTGTGTGTGTGTGTGTGTCTGTGTGTGTTCATGTGTGTCTGTGTGTCTGTGTATGTTCATGTCTGCCAGCATCCATGTGTATGACTGTAGGCATACACATTGCATGGAGTATATGCAGAGGTTAAAGAACAAACTTGGGTGTTATTCCTCACCTTGTTAGAAGCAAGGCCTCTTTGATATTTTTTTCCTGCTGTACACATCAGGTTGGCTGAAGTGACTTTCTGGGGATCCCCCCCCCCCGTCTCCCATCCCATTTCCTCATAGGAGCAATAGCACAACAGATGCCTGTGCTATGAGTCCAACTTCTATGTGGGTTCTGGGGATTTAGACTCAGGTCTTTATACCTTCAGAGTGAGCATTTTTACTCATTGAGCCATTGTCCCTGCCAAAAAAAACTGAATTCAGTCCCTTACTTTGGGCTTTATTAGGGTCTTAGGAAAATTCTTGTACATATTAAAACCTGACTTTTTCATGTGTGTGTATATGTCTGTGTCTGTGTCTGTGTCTGTGTCTGCGTGTGTGTGTGTGTAATGGGGGAGAACAGCAAATGACAGAAAAAAAACAATAATATTTTTAAGTGATCTCACAAATTCCTATGTGGAAAAAAGAGAAAAATAGAACATTATAGAAAAAACTGGGAATAATGGAATTCTGAGTCAACAGTTGGAGAAAGACTAAGATGAGGGAGATGGTCACTCTAAGCTAAAGGGAGCATTAACATTACACATAGAATAAATTGTGACCATTAAATGTGAGGTCAAACACTAAGCATCCCATAGAGATTTGTTCACGCACACTCATGTACAAAAACTACAGACATGGTCTAAGAGAAGCAGAGTTCGGATTCAAATCAGGGGTGTGCACCCATTTTGGCAGAAGGAACTAAAAACTTAGGATAGATGAAAGAAACAAAAACCCAAATTCACCCTGCTTCTTTTTTACAAAAGGAAGGCTCAGACTGCAGGTGGTATATGGTCAGCTGCTGAGCTCCAAGCCAGACCTACAACAACTCAAGCCTTTGTGTCTGAACCCCAATTTTGCATTCAGTCCTCCTGCCCAGTATGGAGGCTGGCAGAGAATGGGTATTGGGTGAATGACAGAATAAAACCAATTAACTTACTTTAAAATGTAAATTGGCACAAATCCCAGCAACTGCAGGGCGGGTGCAGTCTGTTAGCAAGAAGTAGCTACAAAGACAAAACAATTTAGAGTCTTAGATTTCCAAAGAACCATTCATATTTTTTTAATTCATACATAAAAAAATATCAGTAAGAGTTCCAACTGGCCTTTGACACTTTGCAGCATCACATGGGAAAGGCAGCCATTTTAAAATGTACTGGGAAAGCCTGAAGGATGCTAATAGTCATTGGTATATGCAGCCACCAGATGTCACTATTGGTTTAAACAAATATGCCAAATCTCGCTTCAGGCTATGTTATGTGATTTTTTTTTTTTAAATCTTCAGATCCTAGCAGTGCATCCCAAGCTAGGTATGTCAGGATCTAATTACTTCCTGGCTGAGAGATCAGAACTGTGTCTAGAACCCCAAACACTTTCTAGTCCTTTTCTTCTTTCAAGGTTTTGTTTTGTTTTCCCATGCTTTTCCATTGAACAAGCCCAATGACCCCCTTAGGCTAGGGTGCTGCACCTGTCAAGATCAATATCAAAATAACGGCCTGCGTCAAGTGTTTAGTGTTTGTTCACATGCCTTTTTAAAAATTCTGCTGTGCGCATTGGCAAGAAGACCTTCACAAAGAACTTGCTCGTCAAAGTCTATTTAAAATATTTTTTTCATATAGGTGACATTTAAGCAGCGGTCCCTAAATGCAGTTCATACTTGTGAAATCTCGGATGAATTGCTCATCGAATGGGCATACCTGAGATTCATTTTTAGTTTCTCTGTTTCTTACAAAAGATGAGCTACTGTACTCTGTCCCTAAACTTTCATTTCTCTTATAGGCCAGGAAGCTGTCCTCCATTTAAACAAATTCACAGTATGTCCAATATATTTCTTGTATCAGTGACCTCATTTAAGCATGCCAATAAGAATTTAATTCTCTCTGTCCTTCCCACCTTCAGGACTTATACTCAAGTCTCTGCAACAAGACCTTTTTATTCCCCGTAGGGATACATCTTAGAAGTTGTTCTCCACATGGAAACTCTTGGCATTGTGTCCTGCACTATGAAAACCTCAAATCAACTGTGCATGACAAGTTTTGGGACCCAAACACTGAAGACAAAGAGAAAGCAGAGAATCACATGCACCTGGAACACAGAAGAAGAGACTGCCAAGGAGACACTTGCTGCTGCCTTGTTAGGGTGAAATTGTGTGATTCCAGTATTGTGACTTTCTTATAGCCATGCACTTTTCCTATTGCTTTATTTATTAGGAAAACTGTGCTCAATATTCAAAGTGACAAAGAGTTGTGAGTCAAGACAAAGTAAAGCACATCGTTGGTTTGCTTTTATCCTAGGGGTCATCTTTGGAGTCTGAATACCAAGTATACCTACAAACCGGGCATTAAAGATCATTTAAGTATGCTCAGTGCTGTCACTGTCTAGGTTCCTGCATGTGTTGCTGCTTTTTATCTGTAAGATGCCACCAATGGGTCCCTCAGACATTCAGAGCTCTGTCATGACACATTTCAGGTCAATGAGTTGAGTAACTCAGAACTTATGAAATCTTGTACTGCCATTCCTTTGCAAATGAGGTGCATATTACATCCATTAACATAACTGTATCGATCTGAATTCATATTTTCAATGGAGTGTAGAGTAGAAATATAAAACTGACAAATAGGAGCCAGGCAAGGACATGGGGTTTTCATGAGGCGTCATCAATCACGGCGCCTCAATAAGAAACATCCTAGATAATTGTCATGATCTGCAAAGAGTAAATGATGCTCGTTTCATGAATATTCTTTTTTTTTCTTTAATAGAAAATCTTGCACATCTTACACAGACTGAATCTTTTCCTGATAGCTGCTTTGATCTCCTTTTAAAGAGGTGGTTTAAAGTAGGTCATTTATCACATAAACCCTGATAGGTTTCAACCACAGCCTTGGATCTTCATGCTCCAATCCTACCCCAGAGATTTAGATTTAATTGGCCTGGGTATGGCAGAGTCGTCAGACATTTAAAAGTTTCCCATAAGAGTGTAATGGGAGAGCAGAGATGAGAAACACCACTCTGAACATGCTTGCATGTGTTAATGCACTGCTAGTTTCAATGTGATTGTAAATGGGTTTACTCCTAAGTTCAACTTTTACATTGGGGGGGAGGGTCTAAAAACACCTCACAACCAAGCAAAAGAAAATTCACAATGAATAAATGTACTTGTATCCATCTTTGAATTCATAAGTTTTATGGCAAAATTTCCAAAAGTGATTTTTCTTTTTTATTATTCGATATATTCTTTATTTACATTTCAAATGATTTCCCCTTTCCTGGATCCCTCCTCTCCGAAAGTTCCATAAGCCCTCTTCCCTCCCCCTGTTCCCCAATCCACCCCTTCCTACTTCCCTGTCCTGGTATTCTCCTACACTGCTGCACTGAGCCTTTCCAGGACCAGGGGGCCAAAAAAAGTGATTTTCCTATTATTTGTAATTCTAGCTTTTATGGAATATAGATTATTTTCATATAGTATATTCTGGTACTAATTTTCTCTCCCTCAACTACTCCAAGACCCATTCAAATCTAAATCATTTTTTTCTCTCTCATTAGATAACAAACAGGCAACAACAAAAATCAACAGAAATGTACAAAATAAACAGGGAAAAGGGAGCCAAAGGAAAAAATACAAGAAACACAATCACACACACATACAGAAATCCCAGAAAAACATAAACTCAGGTGATTAATCATAAGGACACTAACTTTACCAATAAGCCAATCATTTTTGACAAATCCTACTGTACTACTAGGAACACACACATACACACACATACACACACACACACACACACACACACACACATTAACTTATTTTTAATATGCTTTAGCTCAATGACCAGGCTCTTCTAAGCCTCTCTCTGCTGGCATGCCCTTCTCTTCACTCCCAGCTCAACATCTCTAAACTCTTCCCTCAACTTTAGTTGTTCAGTTATCTTTAGTCCTAGCTCAGTACCCTAAATCTGCCCTCAGTTTAATTGCATTTCTCATCTCTTGCCTGCTACCCCTGGTCCAGTCAGGGAAGCAGCCAACGACCACTCCACCTTAGATCTCACATGGCTGGTGGCTCTTTCTCCTTCCAAATCTTGGTGAACCTTTTCTCCATCTTTTCTCCTCTCCAGTCTGAAAGCATGCCTGCAGGAGAACCGGAAAGTCCCATCTCCTCTGCCCAATTATTGGCTGCTAGCATCTTTATTGATTGATCAAGAACCAACTGGGGAACAGGACCCTTCAGGGTTCACACCCAGATTCCCAATCAGAGCATCAGACCCACCCCCTACAGGCTTGCCTTGTCCTTGGCTGCCATATGGTGAACAGCTTTTCTCTACAGTGCCTTCCACTTGATGGTTCTCTCCTGATGCAAGTTAAAAGCAATATAACTATCTAAAACTTAAAGTGTTTAAATGGCCAGGATAAATTTCACACATGTATGTGATGTGTTTTTATCAACTCTACCCTCTCCCACCTCCCTCCCATTCAAATCCTCCCTTATTGGGACAAGGCCTTTCCCTCCCACTGAGTCCTTTCGGGTTGCCAGAATATATATAAGTATAGGACTACTTACTATAGCATTGGTAGCCTATCAAAAACTGCTTCACACAAAACACTGACACTCACTCCCCCAGCAATCATCAGTTGGAAATAGCTCCTCAGCTAGGGATAGGAATCAAAAGCACCCTCCTAACCATCCTCATAGCTAGCATTTTTTACTTAATCTTTGGCACTTCTTTTTTTTTTCACCTGTAAAATAGGGGATGTGAGGTTTCCTCCCTCATGATATTAGATTTATTACACTTAGGTTATTATAATAATTGTTAGATATAAGAGAACATTAAGGAATATTTAAAGGGAGGCAGAAGCCAGCAACATAAATAATGACAAAGAAAAATTTGAGAATATCACCTATAACTTCCAAACCCTCTGACCTGGTTTGAGAATATGGAAAGTTTGAGAGAGAAAGGCTACCTCTGAAGGGAGCATTGGGGATGAGGATTGACTTATTCTTAGCTTCCCACACTGACATTTTGTAGAACAAGAGTTATCAACCTCCCTAAATGCTACAGCCCTTTAATACAGTTCCTCATGTTGTAGTCACCCCCAAACATGAAATTATTTTCATTGCTACTTTAGAACTGTAAATGTTGCTACTTTTATGAATTGTTATATAAATGCCTGTGTTTTGCAGTAATCTTATAGGGGTCCCAACCCACAGTATTAAAAGGTTCTAACAGGCTCATGTGGAGATGCAGATGCTGCACTTTTGAGATCCTGGATCTGATTTCTACCTTAAGCCCATAAAATCCAGGGAACCAACATGACTGAATAACTGCTCTCAGGAAAGATCCACCTATCCTTTCAAAGTTTTCCAGAGGAAAACACATCATTATGTTTCTTAAGGACCAGAAGAGAAAGTAGAGGGGAGAGCTAATATTAATGTGGGACACACAGGGGACAGTACAATACTTTTGAGATCCAAATCAATAAAAGCTAGTGTCCATTTGGAACTGTAATAGCTCTTTTAGTGAACAATGAGAAACAGCAGTAAGGAGGTGCTCAGGGAAGGAAATGACAAAAATTCCCAAAACAGCCCAAGAAGGAAGAAGACCTACTTTAAATAAAAGAATCCAAAAAGGGAAAATAGAGGACGCTGATGAAAGTCCCTTTACAGGGCCAGCTTGCAGAGAAAGGAGGCCCAGGCTGGGCCACATGAGGCTTCCATATTAAATTACAATCAGAGCTTAGTTAGTATCTTGGGCCTGCAATCTAATTAGTGAATGGGTTCTTGTGATCATGATCTTAATTGACAATAGGATGGTCTGCTACATAAGTTTGAACAGAAAGGCATAGTATCTGGGGGACATCGTTAACCAGTGCCATGTAATAGTGGCTGTAAATGGTTTTGTTTTGCTTTTTGTTTTTTGTTTTGTTTTGTTTTATGTTTTTTTTTTTTTTGGTGTGTGTGTTTCTTTGTTTGTTTTTAGTGCTGGAAAGAAGAAATAAAAGTGATTTGGTGATATGCCCAGAGTCGTGGGATGAACGCACCAGAAATATGTGCATCTGTGCACACACGTGTGTGGATTGATAACTGAACATCTTGTGAATCCCCAGAACTAAGGAGTAATATTCTCAGGTTTACATCTTTGTCATTTGAAGAGTAGTTCATGACCCATACACATGGACATGATCTGAGAGCTTTGGGACAATGCCTTCTCAAGCCAGCTCCAGATCTCCTGACTCAGAATATGCCTTTTAACAATATCCCAGAGGGAGCCATTCCATGTGACATTTGAAGAAGAATTTCTTTCTGAACTGTACCAGTCTCAGCCTTCCTAAAAGGCTTGGGGGATATGAATACTGTGATGTTTAGTGTCCTCTACAGCTGACACCAAAAGGTTTACAAAAAAAATACATTGTAGCACTTTGTGTTACCATGCTCTTAGGCAGTTTCCTCTAGTTTCTCTTCTCTTCCTAGACAACCAGTTAACTTTTAGTCTGGCTTAATTATTATATGTCATCTCTTGCATTAAGCAAATGTGTCTAGTAAGGAAAGCAAACAGAAAAACTGATCCCCTGGCGCCTGGTATTCCCAGGCCACCCAGTAGCTCATTTTTTCACTGTGGCCACTGGTTTTCAAAGTCATAAGATACCAAATGAAAGACAGCTTTGCAAATCATCACAGCCTCAGGAAAATGCGCTTGGGTGGTTTTATCTGCAGAAATGGAGACAAGTCACCTCCTTCAGTTCTTCCCTCTCCTTATTTCAACCTCTCTGACTAACTGGAAAGCCCCTGGCTACAGATGCAGAGGCAAATTACCATCTAAACTCAAGTAAGTAGGCACAAGCATCAACATATAAACAGGTTTCATGTTGGAGAGCCAAATAAAACAGAACACAGCACCAGAAAGTCTCCCAAGCCCACACCAAGTCTGAGAATCCTGAGCTCATGGTGTGTAAAAAATGCCAAATCAATTTTAAATAAATAAGTCATAAATGCACCAATGGAATAAACCATCCTGGAATTCATGTCCTTAAATCACTTCACTTCTTTAAGTCACCATGGTTACCTAAAGTCTTCATGTAATATTGCTTCTTCCCACCTTCTCAAACTTTAAACTTGATCTCATCTAGCAACTTGCAAATTCTATAGTATTTCAATAAAACAATACTGAAGTCCAGACAGGGCCACTGTCTCAAGACCACTACCAATAAACTAGTATGAGTTCAGTTTCTTCCCAGTAAAACAGAGCTACAGCATGTTCTATACGGGGTTCTTGTGTGATTTAACTAGACAAACATCGGTGGAAGAGCATAGCCCAGTATGAAGTGCATGTTAAGTTCTCAGCAGCTCACTGTACATTTCCTATTACCTCACCAACCTTGATTCATTGGTCCCACATCACTGTTCTCACTAGATTCAAGAATGACTTGAAACCTGTCAGGATAATTTTAAAGTGTTTTAATTTGCCTATTAAAATATATATTAATGGGTACCACATCATATTTCCCAGTGTACCTTGTTAAAATATTCAAATCAGAATAAACCCATCTCTCTCCTTCATTTGGGTTATGACAATATATTCAAAATACGTTCTCCTAGGTTTTCCAAGATATACAGACCAGACCATCTACAGTCATACTAAAAGCAACAGCAGACTAACACTTAAACCCGTCTAACTTAGTACATAACTACCAGCTTTCTCCCTTCTTCTGTATAAGCCTAAGCCTCTGGTAACCCCCATTTAACTTCCTAGACTCCTTAAGATCAGTGTTTTTCGATTGCATGTTTGAGTAACTTCACACAGGATAGCTCCATGGCCGGCTTATCGTTTAGCATAATGTTCTCCAAAACCAAGCATTACTGCAAGTAACAGCTTCATCTTTTCGTGACTGGAGCATTCCTTTGTGTTTATGTCTCACAGTATATCTAATCACCAGTTAATAGAGAACTCACTTCCATTTCTTAGTTGTTTGGGTTATTTTGCTTAGAGCTGCAGTTTAATTGGGAGAGCAGACATTCCTTATGCCTCCCACACCCTCTCACTTCCTTTAGCTTTGCACTCAGTGCTAGGATTGCAGGATCATGTGATGACTCTATCCCCGCCCTCTTTTTTCCCCCCTAAATTCCCATGGGCGCCTGGTGAACGAGTTCTGAAATGTGTTCTACTGTTTTATTCCTGCACTTTGATACCAATACTTTCCTGCTGTGACCAGCAGCTCTGTAGTATATTTTGAAGTCAGTTAATGTAATTGCACACTGCCTTATCTTCTTTGTTATTGTTCAAGATTGCCCTGATTAATCAAGGTTGTTTCTTACGAGGGAAAATGATTTTTTTCCAATATCTATGATGAATATCATTTTTATTTTCATAGAGGGTGTCTAGAATCTGTATACGTTGTGATATGTGGACAGTATAATATAAATTTTTCAACTCATGAATAAGGAATATATTTTCAATGTTAATGTCATTTTCAGTATCTTTTCCAAATATTTTACAGTTTTTATTGTATTGTCTTGCTTTTTTATTAAGTTTTCATTTCTGTAGCTATTATAAGTGGGACATTTTTTCAGATAATTCTCAATTGGTATATAGAATTGTTGTTTATATTTTATGACCATTTGTGTATTTAAACTTTTCTTAAATTTCATTTAATCTTTTTTTACAGACCAGATTTTATACCCCTCCTGGTCTACCCTCGGAGTGTTCCACATCCCATACCTCCTCCCTGCCCCCATCTCCACGAGGATGACCTCCCCCCAACTCCCATCCTGCCAGATCTCCCCACTTCCTGGGGCCTCCAGTCTCTTGAGGGTTAGGTGCATCCTCTCTGACTGAATCCAGACTCAGCAGTCCTCTGCTGTATGTGTGATAGGGGCTGCACATCAGCTGGTGTGTGCTGCCTGGTTGGTGATCCAGTATCTGAGCGATCTCCCGGGTGCAGGTTAGTTGACACTGCTGGTCCTCCTACAGGGTCACCCTTCTTCTCAGCTTCTACCACCTTTTCCCTAATTCAGTCACAGGGGTCAGCAGCTTCTGCCCATTGGTTGGGTGTAAATATCTTTATCTCACTCTTTCAGGGGTTTGTTGGGTCTTTTGGAAGGCAATAATGATAGGCCCCTGTTTGTAGCACACCATAGCATCAGTAATAGTTTCAGACCTTGGGCCTGTCCCCTGAGCTGGATCCCACTTTGGGCCTGTCACTGGACCTTCTTTTCCTTAGGCTTTTCTCCATTTTGTCCCTGCTGTTCTTTCAGACAGGAACAATTATGGGTCAGAGTTTTGACTGTGGGATGGCAACCCCCTCCCTCACTTGATGCCCTGTCGTTCTGCTGGAGGTGGGCTCTACAAGTCACCTCTCCCCAATGTAGGGCATTTCATCTAAGGTCCCTCCCTTTGAGTCCTGAGAGTCTCTCACCTCCCAGGTGCATTCTGGAGGGTCCCCCATCTCTTACTTCCAGAAGTTGCCTGTTTCCGTTCTTTCTACTGGCCCTCAGAGCTACAGTCCTGTTCCCCCACCCCCACCCCCCCCACCCCCCGACCCAATACTTGATCATGTTTCCCTCTTTCCCTTTCTGTCCCCTTTCTCACCCAGGTCCCTCCCTTGTGTATTTAAAATTTTCTAAGTTCATTTGTTAGGATTAGTAGTTTTGCAGTGGAATCTGGAATTTTCTCTAATTAAGACCCTGTCATCTGTAAACAGTGACAGTTTGGCTTTATCCTTTCTCATTTGGATACTCTTTATTTCTCTTACCTAATTGCTGCAACCAAGATGTCTAATATTATGTGGAATGAACAGGTAAAGATTGGTGTTTTGCTTGCCCCAGATCTGGTTCCTTCTTCCATGTGATGTTAGCTTTGGGCTGGTTTCATATGGCTTTTATCATGCTCTAATGCAGCAATTGAAATTGCCTAACCCTATACATGATTATAAAAAGTAGAATATTTAATTAGATTCAAGTTTAATATTTAATTAGATTTCAAATTTCAAAATCATTTGTTAATTCATTTATTCTCATTTAAACATGTTTACCGACTATTTCATAATAGTTCACCAGGTATAGCTCAAATACATCCAACTAGAAATAAGCCTCATTAAGAGAAAATTCCAGAAGCTTTGTTAGTACAAAGCTTGACTAACATGAATAAGGCTGAAGGTTCAAATCCCAACATAGTATAAACCAGGTAGAGTGAATTGTACCTAGAATCCAGCATTAAGGAGGTAGAAACAAGAGGATTCAGAGTTCAAGGTCATCCTTGACTATGAATTGAGCTAGAGCCCAGCCAGAGGTACAGGAGAACTTTCTAGAAGCAGGGATGGACACACACACACACACACACACACACACACACATCTCTCTCTCTCTCTCTCTCGTACATTCTCTCTCTTTCTCTCACTCTCAGACACACACACACACACAAACACACACACACACAGAGGATGAGACAGAGATAAAGACAGAGACAGACAGACAGAGATGGAGACAGATTTATAAAAAGTGTGTGCTATTATAAAGCTGCTTGCTATTTTTTCTGTTCTATATCAAGATCCATCTGCAAAGTAGTTCATGTGCACACATGCCAGTGAAAGTGTCAATGACAAATATCTCTGGAGTACTTGTTAAATAAAAATACTCATATAGAGGTCTTTTTATATAAACTCATATTAAAGCATGCTATTAAAATACCTGACATTTTATATTTATATAAGATACAGAAACATAAAACATTTATATTTAGATAAAATATCAGGTATTATTTGCAAACAATATTTTATCATTTTGTCACCTAGGGAGAAAAAGCTCAAATATTGGACTATCTGAATCATAATGGAACAGCTGCCGATGTTTTTCATCTCCATTTGATGAGAAAAGTCATTGTTAAAATGTAAACTCTCCAGAACATTAGGCTATGGCAGCCATGATTCTTCCTGGAACTAACCATTAAGTAAGGCACAGCACACTGTATCTAACCCTGCTTGTTAATGAGTTGTTTGCATTGGTGTTCCTGTTTCATTCTCAGTAGCTGTGAATTAAACCTGTCTGACAATGAGCAAGTCGAGGGAGCAATGTGTTTATTTCCTCATATAGGTTGCAGTCCATCATTGGGGGAAATATGGACAAGAGCTCAAGCAGGAACTTGAAGCAGAAACCATGAAGACATGCTGCTTGTTAGCTGGTTCCCTCACTGGCAGTCCTATGTTCGACTGTCTTCTAATATAGGTCAGGGCAACTTGCCAAGGGAATGGTGCCATCCAGAGGGCCAAACCCTGCTGCATCAATTATCAGTCAAGATAATCCCACACAAACATGCCCAAGAGCCAATCTGATCTATGCAATGCCTCCAATAGTTTCTCCTCTCAGATGATTCTAGGATGTGATAAGTTGGTACATAAAACTAACTGGGACAATTAAGTATCGATACACCTTCAGATACTTCAAATTCTATTAAATCAAGCCACATGACTCAGACTTAAATGATTCTACAGGAAATTGCCATATTACTCTATGTGTTGGATATAGGTTTCTTTCTGGCGATCTTATAACCTTTATTTCCAGGGATGTGAATGAACCTAAAAAAATGTAAAGTATAATTTTGACCTTATGTATATGTATAAAATTATGAAAAACTAAATTTAAAACGTAAAGGTATACTCAAAGATGAAACTAGGAAATGTAACAGAAAAAAAATCTGACAAAATATATACTTTAAAAGATAATATGTGGAGTTTGGAGAACACCTGTGACCACAGGTAGAAAGAACCAGGTCTGGCAGACATAGAAAAAATGGAACTTCTGATTAGAACAGTGAGATGCAAAAAATGTTTACCAAGTAGAAAGCTACTGGCACCCGAAGGTGGGGCACAGGCGTGGAGCCTCCTGCTCTTGCTTTGTTTTGTTCTGGGCCCCTTTCTGGGCTTTGGGAAATAAACTCTCAGGTCTTAAAACAATGTTGCAGAAATATATTCTACCCCAATTATCTGGCAACAAAGTTTCCTGTTACCTCCATAGAGTATCCCACAGGAAAATGCAGGCCAAGAGCTCACCTATGTGCTCAGGGTGGAGATGAGCAATCATTTGACTTCAGCAATTCCTCCTGCCCAGAGCCTGTGTACTCTACATTTCCATTCAATAAAAGATACTGACATGAATGAGAAATATCGTTAAATGGGTCCATTTACCACAATTTGAGAATTTGTTGTAATCTTCTGATGTGTCTATGTCATATTCCCACTAATAGAAAATAAACCATTAAACAGGCGTTATTCGGTTAAAAAAAAAACCTAAATTGGTAATATTTTTCTGCATAACTAAAACAGATGGTCAAAAACGCAAATAACTAAGGAGTTCCAAAGCACGTTCGTTAGAATACTGAGATGAAATCTAGCTGGAAGGCTAAGGTGCCACACATCGCTCCATTAGTCAGCATTCCCTACCCAGAGAGTAAGCATTCAGGTACAGATAGCGAGTAGAATACATCTCGATAAAGCTTAACAAACAGCCAATACACTCCAAGACAGCTTGTAAGAAAGCTGGATTGGAGAACACAGCTTAGACTGAGACACATAAAGTATTATTGCTCTTGTTTCCTTCACTCGGGGCTAATCTCTGTTCCTCTTGTTATTTCAAGAGATCCGCTGTTCTCACAACAACTAGGCATGGGATCAATATAAAAATCCATCCTTAATGCCAAGCTACAGCAAGGAGGCCAACAACAAGAAGGTGCGCAAATGTGCACCCTTGCTTAAAGTTGTCTTGTCCCTTACTATTATTACATGCCAGCAGCCTAAGCTAAGCTATTGTGTACTTTAAAAATACAAAGAAGGCGCCTGGGCATCTTCTTATAAAGGGAAGAACCTTCTAGATCTCTTACCACATAAGAGTTGGGATTAAGGGAACAGGAAACCCTACAAAAGAGGAGATAGAAAGAGTGTAAGAGCCAGAATGAATGGAGGACCAAGAAACAAGGCTCTCTAAATCAAACATGATCAAAGCACATATGAACTCACAGAGACTGAGACAATGTGCACAGGGCCTGCATGGGTCTGGACCACGTGGGCCCTAGAGCTGAAAGAAGAACCCAGTACAAGTCCCAATCCTTAACCCAGAAGCCATCTCCAATTAATGACCATTTACAAATGAAATCTGAGTTTCCTTCAAGGGAGTCTCACTGGGCAAACACACTATATTAAGGGTAGGAGGCATGCTCAGCAGCAGTCGGCCAAGAGAAAACAAACTCAACAACATCTTTGGATGATCCTCATCTTACCATGTCAACACATCCTTTCTTTCTTTCTTTCTTTCTTTCTTTCTTTCTTTCTTTCTTTCTTTCTTTCTTTCTTTCTCTTTTTTGTATTAATTTTGTCTTTTTAGTTTTTTATTGATATATCTTTCCTTCTCCCTTTTAGTTATATAGATCCTTTGCAAATATATTGTAGCTTTCAGTTTTGTGCTTTTATCAGATTCCGGAGCATGAGAGCAAGAGGATCTCTGTTTCTTGTGTCTTTACTTGGGTTCTTTTCCTTATAATTGTTTGTCCCAATCCCAATGTGTTTGTTTTTGCCTTGTCATTATATTATACATTATATTAACTTATAATCATTCCTTAGAGGTCCATTTTGTAATGAGAGACAAGAAAAGAAATGGATCTGGATGGGAGGGGAAGAGGGAGAATTGGGATTAGTAGCGAAAAGGGAAACCATAATCAGATATATTATGTGAGAAAAAAAATCTATCATCAACCAAGGAAAAGCATTACCATTTAAAAAATAAATATAATCCCCATTTTCATTCTTGTATATATCTGAGCGGATGGATGAAAGCTTGACAGATGTCTTAATAATATGTTGTGGATGAAAGTCTTACATGGTGGCCAGTTGTTTGTCTAAAGGTAGATAGATAAGTCCATAGATTGAATTCAGCATTCAAGTATGTGTTTGCAGCATTTATTTATTTTTGTATCACATCACAGAAGTGTGTTTCTTTTTGTTTCATGTTGAGTTTTTTTTTTTCTCAGTCCTTCTGCATAGAACAGATTTGTTTGTTACAGAAGGTGACCTGTATGCTGGGATATCCTTAACTGAAGTCATGTTCATTTGACGTGTGAACACTTTAGTATTTACTTTGTGTGTGTGTGTGTGTGTGTGTGTGTGTGTTTGTGTGTGTGAATTATTCTCATTACCTTAGAAAACTCTGTCACGAACATTAAAATGAAAACAAGAGAGTATGGATGGCTGTACATCAAACCTTAACTATGGCACACCACACAGTCTACCCAGTTGGATTACTAATAAAAACACGATCCACCCAATTTGTATGAGGTTATACCAAAACTAAAGAAGAAGTTGAAAGTGAACATACTCCACAGCAGGACCATTTACAGAAAGAAATTGCTAGAATCTTCTCCTCGAAGGATGGAAAGAGACTGAAGTTCCCTTTGTGTGACATCAAAAGTGTCAATTAAAGTTCTACCTAGAAGTTATTATCAGTCTTTCAAGTTCATGGAATTGAGTTGACTTAAAGAAAAAGGACACTCTCAAGAAGTAAAGGTTAATGGCAAGTTCTCTCTAGAAGGTCTAAAATTAAGTTAACCTGACAAGTCAGGTGTGTTTTCTTTCTGTCTCTCATACTTTCTTGTTTCTCTGGCTTCATCCCTCAGTCCAGTCTGCTTCCAGCTGACTTCCTCCATTAACTCAGACCCTTTTCTTCTTACATAGATATGTAATATTCTAAGGAGAGACTCAGCCCTCAAGTCCACCTGACCTTTTAATACAGCATAAACCATTCACTGACTTTTCTTGTGTGACATTTAATTTACAACCCACCATGATGGTTTGCTCTTAGGTTCTAAATAGTGGTCTTGCCCTTGAGTACACTAACTTCTCAAGGCTTCCTATAAATGAGCCTTTTATTCCACACAAGAAAGAAAACATTGAGGATCCACTTTTCTGAGCCTGGCTTATTTTATTTAACATAGTGCTTTTTAGTACTATCCATTCTCCTGAAAATGTCCTTATATTATTTTCTTTATGGATATATAAAATTGCATTATGTGATTACCATGTTTCTTTGTCCATTTATCTGTTGATGGTCGTGTAGGCTGATTCCCTTCCCTAGTAACTGTGCATGCTAACTTTTTAAAAAGTAGTTTTAAAGAAGGAGGGGTATAAATGGCTGGTTAAATAGCATCTGAGTCCAATCAGTTGGCCAAAATATAAGTGCTGTGAACACAAGAAGCCAAAGTCAAGAATGCCCTGGCAGCTGCTCTGGGACGCCTGCTGCATTGATTTGCTCAGTATCTTCCTTTCTCCTGATCTTACCCAAACACAGCTGACTGAGAGCAATGATTTCCAGTTGATTAAATCATGAGTGAAAAATTTCCATTTTTGATTTATTTCCTATTCCTTTCACCAATTTTCTCAGTGTAATCTAAAAGAATCTAAAAACAAAACTTGATTTGAAAACAGTCTACTTTCAGTGAATGGAATAATTTTAATGTGGTTGCCAAGAGGGTCTCATGATTTAGCCCATTTTTGCTACTAAATGAAATCAATGATTTGAGCAAGTCAGGGCCTCACTGAGTATCATGTTACAGCTTACATTCACTTGTGTTTACTTTGCCATCTTAAATAAATGTATTGCCAGTAAAGCTAGCCAAGTTTCCTGTAACTTTTTTCATTAACATCAGTGAAATTGTATATGTATATACAAAGCACATAAATGATTTCAATGCGTACTTTTAGTATTATAAGACCTACCAATGTATTTGCCTGGTATCTATGCCTCTTAGGGTTAAGAATGATACAGTTCACATTTGCAGTAAGATTCTAATCAGGGTAAGAGGGTTCTAAGATGTGTGTGTGTGTGTGTGTACAACATTAAAAAGGTAACCCAATATTTGCAATCAGATACAGTGGGACTGTGAGATAGTTCAGTCAATAAAGTACCTGTCATATGAACATGACAACATGAGTTCAGCCTCTTCTTGTCTATTGTCTAAGTGTTGGCCTCCACTTATACTAAGTCACATATGGATTTGAAGTCTGTAAATAATCTTTGAGACCCAGCCCCCAAATTAATTTTGACTGGTGAATAAAGATATCAATAGCCAAGAGCTGGGGAAAAGAGATGAAGGCAGAATTTAGGTTTCCCAGCCTTGATACCACAAAGAGGAGAGAGAGGAAGACCATAGAAGAGTTAGAAGGAGACCCACAATGGAATAGATGAGCCATAAAACGTCACCATATTGGCTGCCCAACTGCGTTAAGAGCAGCTGAGATAAAACATAGTAAACAGTAAGAGATAATTTGGGGTGATCAATGGGAAAGTAGATTCTAACAACATGGAGGGTAAGCAGCTCCCAAACTATTGTGCTACCTAAGGCATATTTAAAAATATAAAGACTATATGTGTCTTGGACTTGAATATATGTGACTATATTCATCTTGGAACATAGATGGTCAAAGGCAGGTTAAAAACCCCGCATGAAGATGTTTTTCTTATTTTTTTTTTACAATAGTTCATTCAGGTCCCCGCTAGCCACATTAAAGGCTACTATGACAGAACATGGCTATGACATGGCTATGACATGGTATGACAAGGCAAGCAGAGAAAGGAGGATCCCTGGAGCTCGCCAGCTAGTCAGCCTAGCCAAGTTGGTGAGCTCCAGGTTCACTGAGTGGACTTGTTTCAAAAATAGAGTGAGTTGAAAAAGACATTAGACTTCATTGTCACACACACACACACACACACACACATATCAAAGAAGCAAAACAAAGCAGATCAATGTGCAAAACAATGTGCAAAAATGACAAGAATTCAGTAACTACATGTGTGGATACGTGGACAAAACAAAGCAAAGCAAATGTGGAATATGTGTGAAAAGGCACAACGCATAATGTAGATAAGCAAGGATAGAGTGTTTCACTCAAAGGATCTCAAAGATAATGTGAAGCTTCTCAAATGACCATGGGAAATCATCTTGATTACATTGGGAATGTCTGCATTCCCCTTATTAGTTTGAAGCTGTAGCAAATCCAGGGATAAAAAGACAATTACAAGTTTAATGTAATGAGGAATAAATTTTATATGAAATCTTATGGACAGAATAAATCTCATTTAACTAAGAATGCTCCTTTCAATTGAGAAACAAATCCCAACGCCAGCCTCTGGACTCCACATGCAAGCGATCCTGCACACACATGAATAGATATAAATCAAACAAATTCATGATTTTAATTCATTAAAATTTTAAAAGAATTATACTTCAGACAGTAGTGATAATAAAAAGTTTACAAAAAATCAGAATCATTGGGAAAATTAAGAAGAGCAAGACAAAAAAACAATTTATGAAGGAAATTACAGCAAAATAAATACCAATCATGGAATAGCATGTCAATGTGGCAGGCAGAAGCTAGTCTCAGTAAAAGAAAAACAAAATTGAAAAAAGGAATCATTAGGAAGTTTTCTGACAGAACGTGGACTGACAGGAGCTGAATTGACATTTATTCCCCAGGACATGCACAGCACAACCTGTAAAAAAGAGCTGTTTGCTTCCATCTGACATTTCCACCGAGTCGTTTCCTAGTGAAAGCTAAGTCTGAAGAATGTCAGCTTACGATTTGTAAATTGTGCTTATACTAAGTCACATATGGAAGAGCAAAGGTCAAGAAAAATAGAATAACTTGTTTAGAAACTATGTCTCTCTCCATCAAAGTGCCTCATGCCATTCCAGCTCCTATGAGACATGAATGAAATGTCAGCTCATCAAGGAGGATAACAGAGATGTTTTTGCCTTCTCAGAGAAATTCCTTTCCTGTGATAAGAGAAAGAACAAGCAAACAGCAAACGGCTCTTCCCACTTAATACAACTTTTAACTTCAAAACATGGGCGAGAAGGATCATTTTCTCTAAGGCAAATAATTTCAACATCAGCTCTTCCAAGGAAATGTTAATTCCTTCAGGTCACCATGAATGCAATTCTCAAATTTATTATGTACAGGAAATGTTAATGCTATCTCTTATCTGCAGCCTGAAATGCTTTCTGAAGCATGCCGTATGTCTGCTACAGTGCAAGCCTCTTAGTAAAGAAAGAAATGAACTAATTTGAACTGAGCATTTTGACAACCAGGGTGGACCAAAGAGCTGTAACTTTGTATTTGCATCTACCTGTTGCTTCAAAAAATATTCCAAAGCGATTAGTCCCTTAGACATTCAAGGTTGAGTTGCAAAATGAGGATTAAACTAAAACACATGCTTTCTCTTTGGTTCTGCTTTATTTTTAATGATGTTGAGCCAAACATGTGACCCAATCAGCAGCAAATCATAGGAGGCAGGAGCTGGGTGGTCTCCAAATTTTATAGCTATAAAGAGAAATCACAGTCCATTCCTGTATTCTCTTTAGCTTTTGTCTTTTTAGGATCTTTTTGGTCTTTACTTTTGTCTCTTCAGGATAAGTCAGTGAGGATGCAATAAAGCAATTGATGGAAGAACAGAGAACTAGAAAGAGAGAAAGGAAGGAGGGGGAAGGGAAGTTTTGTAACATGAAAGTGTCTGTAGGATGTCAAAAATCTACCAGGAGAACAAGCCTAACCAAATGACTCCTAGGGCCCAGATGGCAGTTCCTTATCTGTAAAGCAAAACAAACAAAAAGGTACATCGGTTTTCTTAAGATCTAAAATCTCTTCTCGCTTAACAAACTCTTTCGTACTGTATGTGGGCGGTCCGACTTGTTATACATAAAATTTAACTTTCACTTTGACCAGTCACTAAGTCCAGATTTGGCAGAGCTGGTTTGCAGTTTTCTCAGGGCACTGTGAGTCTTAACCTATTGCTTTCTCCCGATTGTCCTGATAATAAAAATAATTTCTAGAACAAAAAAGAGTGTGTACATTCCAAGGCACTGGTTCTTATTAAAATCCAGTGGCGCTCTCTGGCTCCTTCCTTGAAACTAACAAATGAGAACCTTTGAATGTCAAGACCAAAATAGATATTTTTAATTAATTATTTTATTTATTTACATCTCAAATGTTGCACCCCAACCCCCCTATCCAGAGTTCTTCACCCATCTTCCTCCCCTTCACCTCTGAGAGGGTACCCCCACATACCCAGGCACCTCTTTTCCCTGGAACATCAAGTCTCTACAGGATTAGGGGCATCCTCTCCCAGAGACAAGACAAGGCATTCCTCTGTTACATCTGTGCCCGGGACCTCGGACCATGTAAGCTCTTTGGTTGGTGGCTTAGTCTCTGGGAGCTCTTTGGGGTCTGGGTTTAGTTGAGATTGCTGGTCTTCCTATAGGATCTCCATCCTCCTCAGCTCCTTCAGTGCTTCCCCTCGCTCTTCCATAGGGGTTCCCAATCTCAGTCCAACGGTTGGCTGAAAGTATCTGTATCTGTCTCAGTCAGTTGCTGGTAGAGCCTCTCAGAGGACAGCCATGCTAGGCTCCTGTTTGCAAGCACAACATAGCATCAGTAATTGTGTCAGGGTTTAGGTCCCACCCATGGGATGGGTCCCAAGTTGGACCAGTCACTGGATGGCCTTTGCTTCAGTCTCTGCTCCATTCTCATCCCTGCATTTCTTTTAGACAGAAACAATTCTGGGTCAACAATTTTGAAGGTGGGCTGATTGATGTTGCTCTCCCTCCACTGGGGGCCCTGTCTGACAACTGGAGGAGGTCTCTTCATGTTCCATCTCCCTACTGTTGGGCATTTTGGCTAAAGTCACCCCCATTGAGTCCTGGGAGCCTTTCGTGTCTCAGGTCTCTGGGATTTTCTAAAGGTTTCCCCCTTACTCCCCTCCCCCCCTGCCAACCCCAAATGGCAGCCTCATATTTCCATTCATTTTTCTGGTCCTCTGGGCTTTCCTCCTGTTTCCCCTCCCCATACCTGATCCTACCCCCTTTTCCCCTCTCCTTCCCCTCTCCCACCCAAATCCCTCCCACTCTCTGCTTCCCATGATTATTTTGTTCCCATTTCTAAGAAAGATTGCAAACTGGTACGACCACTTTGGAAATCCATCTGGCAGTTCCTCAAAAAAATTGGAAGTATTTCTACCTGAAAACCCAGCCGCATTGCTCCTGAGTATATACCAAAAAGATTTTCTCCCATACCACAAGAGCCTGTGCTCCACCATGTTCATAAATGCCTTAGTCATCATAGCCAGAAACTGGAAGAAACCCAGATGTCCCTCAACCAAAGATAGATACAGAAAGTGGAATGCTATTTAGCTATTAAAAATGAGAACATCATAAATTTCCCAGGCAAGCGGATGGAACTAGAAAATATCATCCTGAGTAAGCTAACCCAGACCCAAAAGGACGTCTGCAGCATGTACTCACTGATAAGTGGATATTAGCCAAAAAAGTCCAGAATACCCATGATACACTCCACAGATCCTTCAACAAGAAGGAAGGTCCACATGAGGATACTTCAATCCCAGAAATACATATTTTAAACAAGCCTTCCTTCCCCCTACCTCCCAGGTAATTATCTGTTTAAGTCTCAAGTTTAAGAATGTGTATTAGTGTATAATTAAGGATGTTAGATTTCAGTAAGGAGTATACTGTAGAGGCCTACTTCTTTCACTTTTAACTATTTATATTACTCATCTGTATCTATTGATCATGCCCAGTCTCTATATGGGACACCAGGGGGAATGGCACAGACAACAGGCCATAAAAGACCTGATGGTCCAGCCGAGGACAGTACCAAGTAAACAGAAAATCAGAATACACTTTGAAGAGTCTTAAGGTAGGGCTCACAGCAGTAATCTTTGGCATTAAAAATTAAGAAAGTACCTAAATCAAGTACTATCTAGGCAGAGAGCGGCAGTAGACAGTGTGTTCAGGTGCAGCCTGACATGCCTGCAGTGATATGGAAACCACAGGAAGAATGGTATTTGGAGATAACAATAATGCTGCTGACCCTGATTTTGAGGGTGGCAGAGGAAGTGGTGGATAGAAAGTAGAAGGATGGAGAAAGTAAGGTGGAAACTGGAATGTGGCCGACACTGCTCCTTACCTTCACTAGAGCCTGGCTTCCCTCTGTCTGTCAGTCTGTCTGTCTGCACCTTTAGGGACAAAAAGAGAACAAAACAAGGCATATTAGGGGCCAGGGAGATAGCTCTGTGATTAGCAGCACTTCTTGCTTTTGTAGAGACACGGGTTTGCTTCCCAAGAACCCACATAATAGCTAACAATTGTCTTAGCTCCATTTCCAGAGGTTCTGATGTTGGTCTCCTTGGGCACCTGCACTCATGTGGCATGAAGAGAAAACATCATGTTACATGCAGGGAAGGCATCATATGCACAAAATAAAAATAAAAGCATCTTTAAGAAAAGAAAGGAAACTGACAATATTTTTTCTTCATAATCATGAGTCTAGAGGTAGAAACATGATCCAGGTATGCCTAAAGATCTAAGGAGCACCCTGGGCTTTTCTCAAAACTAAAATAAATGTTCAGAAGGCAAAGCTACCATCCCTTCTTGACCAGCAAGAAACTGGAGCTGCCACTGCCATCCTAGAATCAAGAAGAAGATTCTTCCCTACTAAGCTGGTTGTGACAAGATGGCTCTGAGGGTTAAGACACTTGCTTTAAAAGCAAGAAAATCTGAGTTAAGTTAAGAAAATCTGACTCACATAAAATGCTTAGCCTTGCTGCTGTTGCTGGCTAAAATGAAGACTGTCACTGAGGTGGGGAACTTTGAGGTTTCAAAATCCTGCACCAATCCCTGTCTCTCTCTGTGTCTCTGTCTGTCTCTGTCTGTCTGTCTGTCTGTCTCTCTCTCTCTCTCTCTCTCTCTCTCTCTCTCTCTCTCTCTCTCTCTCTGTGTGTGTGTGTGTGTGTGTGTGTGTGTGTGTGTGTGCGTGTGTGTTGCCTGCAGATCAGAATATAGCTTTCAGGTATTTCCCCATCAGCATGCCTGTCTGGCTGCCTGTTGCCATGCACCCATCATTATGATGACGGACTAAACCTATGAAACTATGACCAATTCCCCAATTAAATACTGTCTTTTATAGAGCTGCTTGCTCATGGTGTATCTTCACAACAATAGAGCCGTAGCTAAGACAGAGAGATAAAGAATGACACCTGATTTATTCTTCTCACTTCTATATATGTACACACAAGTATATAATATACACACCCACATGCATACATGCAGAGAAAAAATACAACACACAACTTGCAAATTACTGGCCTAGCCATTGTCATTCAGTTAAGCTGACAAAACATCCTTGGAATTGTTCTTTTCTTTGTCTATATTCTTGGAATTAGAGAAATGAAAATGACTTTATTATTGAAGCAATTTTTTGTTGTACAGTCCTTTATACTGGTAACTGAACACATTCCTAAAGATTTTATGAAGACTGAATTGATAAAATAGGCCCACATTACAAAGAGACTTGCAATCTGTTTGACTCAATACATTTTAAAACTTTGTTTCCTCCTGATAGTGGGGATTACATTCAGGGGCCTTGACCTGACTATGCTAGACAAATGTTATACCTAAAACTCAGCTTTTTGTAGTATAGAAACATATTCCTAACTAATTTTGGTGAAGCTGAGCCTTTATAGAGTTGCACTGGGTTATTCAGTAACTCGGAAGGGGTTGAATAATTAGCTCATAGAAACACCTCTATAACCAAGATTCAGGGGCAACACAAAATAGGGCATTTGACACCACCAGTGGGGTGCTTACAACTTCTCATGGCTGCTTCCTTTCATGGTTGGTCTCAACAATGTAGCTGTCTAGTTCCTGTGCCTACTGGAAAACATGGCAATGATGGTCCTGAGCTTCTCCTCTTTTAACTTCTTTCCCCCGACAGGTATTGGCACACCCCCCTTAGTATTACATGAGGAGTATACCTGGGCATAGTGGAACGCACTTGTAGTTCCATATACTGAGGAGACTGAGACAGGGGACTTGTTTAAGTCCAGGAGTTCAAGAGTATCTGGATCACCATCCAAAGACTTCATACCCAGACAAGATATCCACATTGATACAAGAGAGGCATGATCATTTGAGGGAATGAATCTATTTGTGTTTAGATTTAAAGCTTACTTCATGAGAAGGAACATACCTGGTTCTAAACCTAGTTGAAAAATCAATGGCTGGTGTTCTAAGAAGATGTGGGCTATTACATTAAAACAATAATACAAGGCATTAGATATAGCCCTATGAGTTAGGTCAGGGAAACGCCATTGGTCTCCAAACTAACATAGGCTATTGTCATTGCCTTCAGTTACCCACATAAACTATATGGCCAGACCTTACTCCTAAAAGAACAACAAAAAAAAATAATAATAAGGTTTCAGGACACAGAGAAATCAGTCTCAACTCAACTATCTGCTGGCTGGTTTTCAGAGTCTGAAGATACTGTCCATGCTACTGAGGGAGAAAAGACCTCAATGGTTTTAGACAGTACTAGATTTTTGCATACTGTAATATTAGCCTCTTAAGTTGTGCCAAGCTGGCACAATACTGAAATGACTGTAATAAGATAACTACCCACTTTCTTAATGGATTTAAGGCTACAAGAGGGAATTTCATGTCTGGTACTATAATTCTAGTCAAAAGCCCATGGCTGGTACAATCCCAGGTCTTAAGGTAGAACCTGCTATTGTTACTTAGCTAAATGGTCATGTCATTGAACTGCCTTCCTAATAGTCTTGTTTATACCCATGGTCTCTGTGCTGTTGTTATCCTTGGTCAGAGGAGGCAAAAAGAATGTAAGAGCTGGAGGTTGGAGGTGAATCGCTGTCTTCTAGATATGACATGAATATTGTACTCGTGAACTCATAAAAGCTGTGGTTACCTGCACAAGATCAGGCCTAAGTCCTGCATAAATGGGCAGGTACTCCCTCGTCCCCACCTCTTCCTGAGGAAGTATTGGAAGTTAATAACTATTGGTAGGAGAACCTTTCTGTTTGAGGGTCTGCCCACTGACAGGTTTCTCATGCTCTAGTAGATGGCTCCACACTCAAACACATATGGACAAAATTAATTGGGATTAGTGGGTTATCAAAAAACACTTTTTAAAGAGCATCTACATTGTGAGGGGCACATATCAGGGAGGATATGGGCAGATTTGGAGGAGGAATGCAAGGGGGAAGATATAATCAAATTCATTATATACATGTATGAAGTTCTCAAGAATAAACAAAATTATGGTTTGCTCTACTTTTATTGATTTGTATGTGTTTAAGTGTGTGTACATATATGTATGCATGCATGTATGTATGTTTGCATACACAGACACACATGTATATGTATGTGTATGCGGGGGGTTGGAGAGCGAGAGAGAGAGAGAGAGAGAGAGAGAGAGAGAGAGAGAGAGAGAGAGCAGAAGAGGGCATTGTGTTGAATACCCGGATGCTAGAGTTATAACCACTTGTGAGTTATCTGATGCAATGCTGGGAACAGAACCACCGAATCCACCCCCCAAGAAAAAAATGTTTTAAAAAAACTAAAACTAAAATAAAATCTATGGCTGGAGAAGATGGATTAACTGCCTGCTAAGTATTTGCTGACAGCCATTGACTAGCTCTGCTCTTGGTCTTGGTCAGACACTATTCTTTTTTGCAACAGCTGATAATTAATGCTGAGACTTAAAATTGTCCAAAGCATTAAGAATAAGTGACTTAGCACTAAGCCGGACATTTTCCCCTCCAAGGCCCAGCAAACATCACAGAAAAAGTGAGACAGAATTTTAAGAGCTGGAAGATGGGAGGAGTGCTGTGAAACTGTGTTCCAAGCATGACCTGCTGATGCAGTCACATACATACGGCGGCTGCGCAGGAGTGCCGTGAAACTGTGTTTTGGGCATGACCTGCTGATGATGTACACACAGCGGCTGCACAAAAGCCATCTATGCAAAGCAGTCAGACACAAGACCTGAACAACAACGAACGTATGTCAGTAGGAAGAGGATAGTCGAGAAGGACAAGGGTGTCTTCAGGAATGGGGGGAGACTAAGAGAGAACGACCAGAGACAGTGTGCTCACAATACAGTGTGTACATGCACTGAAATATCAAAAATTAAATTTCAAACATGTTTTAAAAAGAAACCTCATCTTTAAATATATAAATAAATAAATAAATAAATAAATAAATAAATAAATAAATAAATAATAAAGCCCTCATTTAATTTCCATGGAGAAAGAATGAGCTCTGTGTGGTCACAGCAGGAGATAACACCCCACAAGGAGCCACCAGAAGACTTTAAAAGAAAGGAGAAATAATTAAATTTGTGTTCTAGAGAGATCAGTGTAGCCTTTGGCTAGAGAATGAATACAGGTCCTGGAGGAGGAGGAAGAGCTGTGTAGTAGCCTGAGTGCTGATTCGGGTGGGGGTGGGGAAGGGGGAGAGCGGTGGGAGGAGCAGAGGCAAGGGTCCAGGTAAGATGCACGCTCCCATTTTAAACAGCTCAAACCTAACGCTCTGTGCTGAGTCCTCGCTTGCAAATTATAAGCAACTCAGATCGGCTGCTTGTCTACTGAGGAGGAGGACGGAATGGGCTTCATAATTAGGGTTTTAGGCAGAGAATTATCTCTTTGCAAAGAGATAATTCAACCTGCTAGCTTTTATATAATCTAGCTTCTATTTTTGTCTAGACTATAGAATCCATAGGCTTCATGTAGTGCCAGGACTAATACTCAACACTGATTTAACACAACATCTATTAATATTTTTTCAGATTTATTTAGGGCATGAAATATAAAATATGAGAGTCAGTAGTCAGCCCTTATAATATGTCTCTATCAATACAACAAAGCATGGTGGAAAATCATTTACTACGTGTTTTCCAAAAAGAATATAGTGTATCTGAGATCAAAGGCAGATGAAGCTTCAGGCTGTAGTAAGAAGTGGGCAAATGAAAATGAACTGCGGGAACCAAAATTGCTCAGGAAATCATAGAACGATCAAATGCAACTGTGTATGACACTGAGACTAGCCCAGCTGAATTGTAAAATTTTCTACTCCTGTAACGTAAAGGCATTATTAGTATTACAAGCAAATGGTCTCAGGAAACAAGCTGGAGTAGCCATTTTAATATCAGATAAAATTGACTTTCAACCCAAAGTCATCAAAAGAGACTCTGAGGGAAACTTCTTGCTGGTCAAAGGAAAAATACAACAAGAAGAACTCTCAATCCTGAACATCTATGCTCCAAATGCAAGGGCACCCTCTTTCGTAAAAGAAGCTTTATTAAAGCTCAAAGCACACATTGCACCTAACACAATAATTGTGGGTGACTTCAACACTGCACTTTCCTCAATGGACCGATCAGGAAAACAGAAACTAAACAGGGACACAATGAAACTAATTGAAGCTTTAGACCAATTAGATTTAACAGATATATATAGAACATTCTATCCTAAAGCAAAAGAATATACCTTTTTCTCAGCACCTCATGGTACCTTCTCCAAAATCAACCATATAATTGGTCACAAGACAGACCTCAACAAATATAAGAAGATCGAACTAATCCCATGCCTCCTATCAGATCACTATGGAGTAAAAGTGATCTTCAATAGCAACAAAAACAACAGAAAACCCACATACACGTGGAAACTGAACAATATTCTACTCAATGATACCTTGGTCAAGGAAGAAATAAAGAAAGAAATTAAAGACTTTTTAGAACACAATGAAAATGAAGACACAATATACCCAAATCTATGGGACACAATGAAAGCAGTGCTAAGAGGAAAACTCATAGCCCTGAGTGCCTCCAAAAAGGAAATGGAGAGAGCATACATTACCAGCTTAATGACACACCTGAAAGCCCTGGAACAAAAAGAAGCTATTTCACCAAGGAGGAGTAGAAGGCAGGAAATCATCAAACTCAGGGCCAAAATCAATCAAGTAGAAACAAAGAGATTCAAGTAGATACAAAGAATCAACAAAACCAGGAGCTGGTTCTTTGAGAAAATCAACAAGATAGATAAACCCTTAGCCAGACTGACCAAAGGGCACAGAGAAAGTATCCAAATTAACAAACTTAGAAATGAAAAGGGAGATATAACAACAGAAACTGAGGAAATCCCAAAAATCATCAGATCCTACTACAAGAGCGTGTACTCAACACAACTGGAGAATCTGGAGGAAATGGACAATTTCCTTGACAGATACCAAATACCAAAATTAAATCAGGACCAAATAGATCATCTAAACAGTCCCATAATGTCTAAAGAAATAGAAGGAGTCATAGAAAGTCTTCCAACCAAAAAAAGCACAGGACCACATGGTTTCAGTGCAGAATTCTATCAGACCTTCAAAGAAGAGTTAACACCAATACTCTTCAAACTATTCCACAAAATAGAAACAGAAGGAACACTACCCAATTCCTTCTATGAAGCCACAATTACACTGATACCAAAACCACGCAAAGATCCAACAAAGAAAGAGAACTTCAGACCAATCTCCCTTATGAACATCGATGCAAAAATACTCAATAAAATTCTTGCCAACCGAATCCAAGAACACATCAAAATGATCATCCACCATATCAAGTAGGCTTTATCCCAGGAATGCAGGGTTGGTTCAATATACAGAAATCCATCAATGCAATCCACTACATAAACAAACTCAAAGAAAAAAACCACATGGTCATTTCATTGGATGCTGAAAAAGCATTTGACAAAATTCAGCATCCTTTCATGCTTAAAGTCTTGGAAAGAACAGGAATTCAAGGCCCATACCTAAACATAGTAAAAGCAATATACAGCAAACCGGTAGCCAGCATCAAACTAAATGGAGAGAAACTTGAAGCAATCCCACTAAAATCAGGGACTAGACAGGGCTGCCTCCTCTCTCCTTATCTTTTCAATATTGTACTTGAGGTACTAGCTCAGGCAATTCGAAAACATAAGGAGGTCAAAGGGATACAAATCGGAAAGGAAGAAGTCAAACTATCATTATTTGCAGATGACATGATAGTCTACCTAAGTGACCCAAAAAACTCCACTAGAGAGCTCCTACAGCTGATAAACAACTTCAGCAATGTGGCAGGTTATAAAATCAACTCAAGCAAATCAGTGGCCTTCCTATACTCAAAGGATAAGCAGGCTGAGAAAGAAACTAGGGAAATGACCCCCTTCTCAATAGCCACAAACAGTATAAAGTATCTTGGGGTGACTCTTACCAAACATGTAAAAGATCTGTATGACAAGAACTTCAAGACTCTGAAGAAGGAAATGGAAGAAGACCTCAAAAAATGGGAAAACCTCCCATGCTCATGGATCGGTAGAATCAATATAGTTAAAATGGCCATTTTGCCAAAAGCAATATACAGATTCAATGCAATACCCATCAAAATCCCAACTCAACTCTTCACAGGGTTAGAAAGAGCAATTATCAAATTCATCTGGAATAACAAAAAACCCAGGATAGCTAAAAATATTCTCAGCAATAAAAGAAAGTCTGGGGGAATCAGTATCCCTGACCTCAAGCAATACTACAGAGCAATAGTGTTAAAAACTGCATGGTATTGGTACAGTGACAGGCAGGAGGATCAATGGAACAGGATTGAAGATCCAGAAATGAACCCACACACCTATCCACTTGATCCTCGACAAAGAGGCTGAAAGCATCCAATGGAAAAAAGATAGCCTTTTCAACAAATGGTGCTGGTTCAACTGGAGGTCAGCATGCAAAAGAATGCAAATTGATCCATCCTTGTCTCCTTGTACTAAGCTCAAATCCAAATGGATCAAGGACCTCCACATAAAGCCAGACACTCTGAAGCTAATAGAAAAGAAACTGGGGAAGACCCTTGAGGACATCGGTATAGGGAGAAAGTTTCTGAACAGAACACCAATAGCGTATGCTCTAAGAGCAAGAATTGACAAATGGGACCTCATAAAATTACAAAGTTTCTGTAAGGCAAAGGACACCATCAAGAGGACAAATCGGCAACCAACAAATTGGGAAAAGATCTTCACCAATCCTACATCAGAGAGAGGGCTAATATCCAATATATATAAAGAACTCAAGAAGTTAGACTCCAGAAAACCAAATAACCCTATTAAAAAATGGGGTACAGAGTTAAACAAAGAATTCTCACCTGAAGAACTTCGGATGGCCGAGAAGCATCTTAAAAAATGCTCAACTTCATTAGTCATTAGGGAAATGCAAATCAAAACAACCCTGAGATTTCATCTTACACCAGTCAGAATGGCTAAGATTAAAAATTCAGGAGACAGCAGTTGTTGGAGAGGGTGTGGAGAAAGAGGAACACTCCTCCACTGCTGGTGGGGTTGCAAATTGGTACAACCACTCTGGAAATCAGTCTGGCGGTTCCTCTGAAAACTGGGCACCTCACTTTCAGAAGATCCTGCTATACCACTCCTGGGCATATACCCAGAGGATTCCCCACCATGTAATAAGGATACATGCTCTACTATGTTCATAGCAGCCCTATTTATAATTGCCAGATGCTGGAAAGAACCCAGGTATCCCTCAACAGAAGAGTGGATGCAAAAAATGTGGTATATCTACACAATGGAGTACTATTCAGCCATTAGAAACAATGAATTCATGAAATTCTTAGGCAAATGTATAGGGAGCTAGAGAACATCATACTAAGTGAGGTAACCCAGACTCAAAAGGTGAATCATGGTATGCACTCACTAATAAGTGGATATTAACCTAGAAAACTGGAATACCCAAAACATAATCCACACATCAAATGAGGTACAAGAAGAAAGGAAGAGTGGCCCCCTGTTCTGGAAAGACTCAGTGAAGCAGTATTCGGCAAAACCTGAATGGGGAAGTGGGAAGGGGTGGGTGGGAGGACAGGGGGAGAGAAGAGGGCTCGGGGGACTTTCAGGGAGTGGGGGGCTAGAAAACGGGAAATCATTTGAAATGTAAATAAAAAATATATCGAATAAAAAAAAAGATATTGAAAAAAAAAAAGGAAATAGGAAGAGACAGGACGATGGGGAGGAAGCTGCTTCCTCTGCTCCAGGTTGAGACTTACTGCTTCCTGTGGTTCAGAGTTGGAACTGATGAGACAGGTAGCCCAAACCAGTGCCAACTTAGCCACAAGTGCCTGGAAACTGTTGTCAAGGGCAGCACAGCAGCTGTAACCCTTGCCAATGAAGCAACCTGAGAAGCCAAGGTCCTTATACAATTATCATTCTCCTGCCAAAAGCTCAGAATTTTTAATGCTTTTAAAGGTAAAACTATGCATTAGGTTTGTATAGAGCTGGATCGTTTATGAGTTTCCAGTACTTCCATGCATTCTCAGATAAATTCCTAGTGGCATTTTTGAGGTGATTTACACAAAGGATTTTTTCATTTTAAATAGGCAAATTATTAGTTTTCAGTAAACATACCACATTATGCACCCATTAAAAGAAACTTTTAATGATTCTTCATCAATTTCAGACCATGCACTCCAAGCCCAATCATTTCTCAGTCTTTCCATATCTATCCTCTACCCCTGCAACCTATCCAGCAAAATAAAATAAAATAATAAAATAAAATAAAATAAAATAAAATAGATCTTGCTGTGGGTGCTGTGGTATGTCACAGTATATACTCCTTTGTCCAAACAGCTTACAAACCAGTGTTCACTGAAATGAGTCATTGGTCTGGTTTGCGGCCTCTTGACATCATCAATGTTGGACCCTCACCAAGACTCTTCTCAGATATCCTTCTGTTTCCCTGAGTCATGGAGATCTTGAAGCCTTAGTTCTGTAAGATTGGCCCCTTCACTCCAACAGCTCAGAGGTGTGGTTGATGTTGGGTGGACCAGCTCAAAGCCCAGGATCTGGGCCTGTATGATAGAGGGCTGAGCTGGTCAGCCTGCTAGTTCTCCTGTGCCCTCACCAGTAGGGTCAACTCTCCTGTGCTGCCCAGAGGAGAGGAAGGGGCAACTCCCAGCTCTATGGATTGTTGCAGTCAGTGAAGGGCATGGTATCCTTAATAACACTTTAGAATAAGAACTGCAATATTTTATATGTGAACACATGGGCTTCGAAGCAATAAATAATAGCCAGTGGTTCCGAGGCAAGACTACATGAAGAAATCACTTGATTTAGGATAAAAATGGATAGGCAAGTAGGAGAAAGAGAGTGGGGGGGGGGGGAGAGAGAAGAGAGAGAGAGGTGATAGAGGAAGAGATCTTTACTGCCTCTAGAGACTGAGATTTAATTGTTCTTTAGATAAACTAAATATTAGTTAGTTAGTTAGTTGCTTGGTTAGTTATTAGTTTTACTTTGAGATAACTTCTCACCATGTAATGTACAGAGTCATATTGAGGCAGTCATGCACTTGGTCTGAGTTTGATTTTGGTCAAGGACAATCTCTGGCTTCGGGCAGGAATCTGCCATTAGGACATAATAGGGAAGTAGGTTAAAGCAGAATATTTATCCTTGGGTGGAGTGCTAAGAGTGTACTTGACTATGGTCAAGGTTAACATCTCCCAGATAGCCAGCATCCTGCTCCACCTAGGGTGGAGTGCTCAAAGTAAAGGCTAAGTTCATTGTTGCTCCAGGTCTAGGAATTCCTGAATTAAGCAGGTGACCCACCCAGCTGCCATGAGGACCTCCAAGAGAAGCTAGACAACTTCCACCGGAACTGAGCCTGGACTCCGGGGGAAGGGTTTGCCCAAACTGTTAAAAGGTCTGGCGCCATTAAAGTTTCTGGCTTTGATCAGTGAATATTGTCTTAGCCATTCTTCTTTTCACCCCTTTCCTATTCATCCCTCAGCTACTGTTCCAGAAACCTACTTCGTAATAGCTGCTGGCAGCTATGGAACCCAACAATGTAGTACAAGATGGCCTAAAACTCCTGGTCCTATCTCAGTCTCCTAAGTGCTGCGATTACAGATGTGGGCCATCATGCATAGACACATTGCAGAACTTTAAATGTGATTCTGAATGCAAACAAGTTTGTGAGATACTAGATTAGTTTCAGGTCACCAAAGTATTAATTCTGTGAAATTAGAGCTCAAAGAGTTTTATTGTCAAGTCCATGCTTGGAGAATTATATTTGGTGTAAAGCTCTAGATCACAATTACTCTAGTTAATATATGTTGATATTTACAGGAATAAAGGTTTTCAAAATCTTCTCCATGAGATCATTGTTAGAATTTAGGAGCCTTCTCTAAAAGTTTCCAATAAACAGAGGCCCTACAAAATATCAGTATTTTACAAGTTTTTAACTGATTCGTTATGACAGAAGCATTTGTAAAAAAATATCAGATTATGTGGGACAAGAAAAAAAGAGGGCAAGGGGCAGTTACGAGGGGAGACTAGAGTAGCAGGGGGTCTGTAAGAGAAATGGGGAGAAAGGGAAATCTGCCGAAACACTAATTGTTCAAAAATGCCCTTATGATATCTAATACCGTGTATGCTCATTTTAAAAATAGTATCAGACCATAAAAATATTGTAAGTGGAACATGAAAGTCTGGTTTGAAACACCATGAAGAATTAATGCAGACATTAGCAAAACAGAGGCAAGAGAATTCGCTTGATAACCTGCCTTCAAAGAGTGATGCTAAATGCAAAACTTCCTTCATTAATTGACAACAGACTTTTGAATCAAACTTTTATTAAACATCAGAATCCAAAGCACCGCGGTGGATATGTTAGAGAAAACAAGGTAGATAATAGAGTCCTTGCCCTAAATGACCAGAGTGCATATATAAATCTCTTTGTTGAAATTTGGGCAGCACTGGAATAAAGTCTGGCTTAACATCTCTTTGTTCTTATTTTTTAATTTTGAATGTTTTCATTTAGTATAGCTTTGGTAAGCACTCTGAGAACTCCAGTAAGTATCTGGGAGAACCATTAAAAAAAAAAGCTTCAGAAGTATGGTATTAAGGAGTGGGGCAGAAGTTTCTGGAGGTCTCTAGAAGTTGGCAGACTTTTACAGGAAAAAGTGGCCTTGACAATTAGAGATGTCAACCAGTCTATGTGGATGAGTCAAGACGGAGGAGGGTGACAGTGAGCAAGAGGAGACAAGCAGAAATCAGTGTTGCAAGGCCCATGAAGCAACTGAGGGGCTGATAAAGGCTTGGGATGTATTGATTAGGTGGCTGGTTTTGATGAAAGCTTTGGAAAACTTTAAAGTTGAGACTGAAGCCAATCAAAATAATGTGTAATTAACTTCATTCTTGAATAACTCTAAGACATTGTCTCTGTCTTCTATTATTTCACACACCCTGACCCCATCCCACCCTGATGCTCTGGGCATCAGAACTGCCTATGCTCTCTGTAAGCCAAATGATTCCATCATGAACCCCAAAGGCCACACATAGACTTGTAATATTTGGTTTTTGCCTTGCTACATTTTGGTCTTACTTTTATCTGATAATTATTTGCTATGGTTTCATCCTTCTCTTTCAAAATGGTAATGTTTATTCTGTAACATCATATATTGGAAGTATATAATCTGTTATTGATTTTACAGGTAATCCCAGTTAAGAAATTGCCTATAGTCTCAGCTAAGACTTGCTCTTCAGTTTTTTAAATAGTGTTGCAATTTTTAAGTACTATGGGACTTTTGATGTTAGACTCAACATATCTTGAATTATCAGTTAGCCATGACCCTCTGGGGTTGGAAGTGTATGGTTTAAAAGTAATATGTTTCATTTTCAAGTTGACAAAGGTGAAGTTTTGATAGTTTTGGGTGCAAAGTGACCAGCTGCTTCAATCTCCTGTCCCCATTTTATCCTTCCTATAATGGTTTATATTCTTAAACTATGAAATAAAATCAATACCTCCTTTGCATCACCATGTTAGATATTGTGTTGCAGCAGTAAAATGAGTTAACTAATACAATAACCTACGGAAAACATGAAGTAACTCCTAAAAAAGAATTCAAAATCATTTTGACATTTTCAGCCTTGCCAAAGTAACAAAGAAGACTAGGAAGAAAAGATTGCTCAGTCCTACATAAGTCTGAGAGAAGATAAGCTCATTGAACACTAACACAACTATCTAGTGAGGTCTTAAACTCTGCCAATACATTTTTAAACTCTAGTTTTATATGAAAATATATGCACATACACATAGATGTACGTAGCAACGGTTAGGGATAAAGGAGGCATGAAACAAAAACAGAGCGAGGAGAGGTGTAAGGGAGTTTGGAAGGGGAAGGAGATGGATGATGTTTTATATTATAATCTCAAAACAGAAGAATAAAAATAAAATAATAAGGAAGGGAAAAGGTCAATTTATGGGTCTTCCTTTTGTGTTCCATTCTGGAAATTTTCAGCCCACCAGAGAGGTAATGAGATTCCTGCAATTGCTTGTAGCTTTTCCACCAAAATCTCCCATACCCTCAAAAGACTGCAGCCAAGGTGCAAGGTCACTTGGAACTAGGGGAAAAGCAGAAAGAACATGAGTCAGGGTTAAGGTGTCTCCAACAGGCAGTGTCTAAGTCCAGACTAAGCAACTTCCACTCCTCCTGCTGCAGCAGGGAGGGAAAACATGGTCTTTTAGCACTGGACACTCAGCACTAGACTAACTAATGCTCTTCCAGTCCCTAAAAGTACTGAGCAGCACACCGTTAAGAATTCTGGAGATGGGGCTGAAGAGATGGCTCAGGGTTAAGAGCACTCACTGACTGCTCTTCCAGAGGGCCTAAATTCAATTCCCAGCAACCACATTGTGGCTCACAACCATCTTTAATAGGATCTGATGCCCTCTTCTGGTGTGTCTGAAAACAGTGACAGTGTGCTCACATACATAAAATCAATAAATCTTTAAAGAAAAAGAATTTTGGAAATCATATTTCCCAAATCTAATATGAATATTTCACATTTGTTTTCTGGTGTCAATTTTTAAAACATTCTTTTTACAATTTTAAAATATTTTTATTCCATAACTAGAAAAAAGTCAAGGACTTCCACAGAGTATATATGAAAATATAACACTCTGTCCCTTCCAAATCTTGCCAAAGAGCCTCAGGTAACATTTTAATGGATATGATTATAAGATTTTAGTACTACATGTGAAATGTCTATATAAACAGAATCATATTTTCAATAGTTTGTATAATTGGTTATGTCACTTTTTAAAAGTAAGATATCTTAATCTCATTAATAGTTGGAATGTCTCAACATGCAAATATATCATAATTTGGTAATTTAGTTATCCTGACCTCCTGTTAGACGCTCTACTTTCAGACTTTGGTTGATTATCCTCACACATTCACAGGGTGTATTTGTTATTTCTTCAGGAAAAATAGGCACAATTAGTATTTTGTAATATTCCCTGATTGCAAACGTAAAATCTTTGCTTCAGTCCTCACTTTATGAAAATATGACAAGCCAGTTTCCCAAACTTTTACCTATCCCATGCATCACAGTTTTCACAATCTGAGCTGGGCAGTGGTGCGTTCAGTCCCCAGAGGTTGGGAGACAAAGGCAGGCAGCTCTCTGCGTACAAGGTCAGCCTGGTCTATATAAACAGAATCATATTTTCAATAGTGTGTACATGTGGTGATATCACTTTTTAAAAAGGAAAGTGTCTTAATCTCATTAATAGTTGTAATATGAGTTGTAATGTGAGTTCCAGGATAGCCAGTGCTACACAGAGAAACCCTGTATCAAAAAAACAAAACCAAAATTTCATGTCTGTCCATTTAACAGTTTTTTCCAAACATTATTCGTAGATGTTTTTAGTAGAAATTTTAGATTTAAAATTTTAATTTCTTCTATTATGAATCTGTTCCTGGCATTTTCTCATTCTTTGAGTGAGGTTTTTATGTTAAGAACATTCATTTTTGATATCAAAATAATTTTCCAGAGCAAGATAGTGCTGCTAAGGTTCAAATGTGGACTGTCTGCACTTAGGCTCCTGTGTTGGACCCCTTAAGCCCTCAGCTGGTGGCATTGTCTCGGGGAACTTAGGAGATCTTCAGCATATGGAGCCTCTGGGGTAAAAGTGGATTGTTGTGGGGCAGGTCTTGGGATTGAGATCCAGCTTGGCTCTGTGATCCCTCTCTGTATCCAGGTCGCAGCATCGGGGGAATAAGTAGCCTTATCTACTGTCAACACGGCCCAGTCTGCACTGTCATGACTGTTCCCTCATTCCCTGAACCAAAATGAAGCTTTGTCACCTTAAGTTGCTTCTTTTTTTTTTTATGCTATAATCATTATGGTTTTTATTCTTTTTTTATTCGATATATTTTTTATTTACATTTCAAATGATTTTCCCTTTTCTAGACCCCCACTCCCTGAAAGTCCCATAAGCCCCCTTCCCTCCCCCTGTTTCCCCACCCAACCCTTCCCACTTCCCTATTCTGGTTTTGCCCTATACTGCTTCACTGAGTCTTTCCAGAACAAGGGGCCACTCCTCCGTTCTTCTTGTACCTCATTTGATGTGGGGATAATGTTTTTGGTATTCCAGTTTTCTAGGTTAATATCCACTTATTAGTGAGTGCATACCATGATTCATCTTTTGAGTCTGGGTTACCTCACTTAGTATGATGTTCTCCAGCTCCATCCATTTGCCTAAGAATTTCATGAGTTCATTGTTTCTAATGGCAGAATAGTACTCCATTGTGTATATACACCACATTTTTTGCATCCACTCTTCTGTTGAGGGATACCTGGGTTCTTTCCAGCTTCTGGCTATTACAAATAGGGCTGCTATGAACATAGTGGAACATGTATCCTTATTACATGCTGGGGACACCATCAAAAGGGCAAATCGGCAACCAACAAATTGGGAAAAGATCTTCACCAACTCTACATCAGATAGAGGGCTAATATCTAATATATATAAAGAACTCAAGAAGTTAGACTCCAGAAAACCAAATAACCCTATTAAAAAATAGAGTACAGAGTTAAACAAAGAATTTTCACCTGAAGAACTTCGGATGGCGGAGAAGCATCTTAAAAAATGCTCAACTTCACTAGTCATTAGGGAAATGCAAATCAAAACAACCCTGAGATTTCACCTTACACCAGTCAGAATGGCTAAGATTAAAAATCCAGGAGACAGCAGGTGTTGGATGTGGAGAAAGAGGAACACTCCTCCACTGCTGGTGGGGTTGCAAATTGGTACAACCACTCTGGAAATCAGTCTGGCGGTTCCTCCGAAAACTGGGCACCTCACTTCCAAAAGATCCTGCTTAAGTTGCTTCTTATCAGATATTTGGCCACAATAATAAAAGTAACATAGTAGTGGTGCCTACAGTACATTTTTTTTTAAAAAAAAATATGATCGAAACATGAAGATCCAAATGGAATAAGAGGATCCATTTTTTTTAAATCTGGTCTGAAATAATTAAAATAGAGTCCGTATTAGTCAAAACATTGGCAGTTAGTAAAGAAGAGCAGAGCTCCTCAGGAGATGAATGAGGTGCACATTAGGTGGGAGCCTTGAATCAAGTCACTGCATGGAGAAAGTTTTCAGGGCATGATGGGAGAAGGGCCCAGCTATCTTCCTGGGTAGAATGTAGATCTGGAAGTGCAGGATTTCCAAAAAGCAAGGGACTAGTGAAGAGAGACCAACACGCAGAGAGCGCTGAAGGGCCTGCAGAGCTTGCTTCTAAACCAGATAATGATCAGCTCATGCATATGAAGAGTCACTACTATAAAGTATGAGCTGTATTAGTATTTAAAAAGTAGAATGGCTTACAAACATACATCAAACGTATGTATTAGCGGTCTGTTGCCTGGACAAAAGAAAGATTAAAAAAAGATAAATTTATAAGGATGAAAAATCTCTTTTGTTTCAGAGTTTCAGTCTGTGCTCATGTAGCCCTGTTTGGTTTCTATGGAGAAGCAGAGTAGTATATGAGAGAAAGTATGTAGTGGAGCAAATCTGCTCACCTTATGGGCACTGAGAAGCAAACACAAAAGCAGTCAGTACTTCAAGGACACACCCCTCTGATTCTGCTTCCGTCCACGAGGCCCCACCCACAAAAGGTTGCATCACTTCCGGTCACATGGAGCTAAAAACTGCTCAACTGTAGCAAGTTCCTTTCCACAAAGCAGTGCAGCAAGAGGACCAGAGGTCCATGGCAGACCCAGAGTCCTTCTCGCCCAGCGAATTGTTCTCACTTGCATGGCCAAAGCTGATCCAGCCAGCAGGGATGGGGAAATGATTAAGGAGTTAGTTACATGCAATGACCTGAGCCAGAAGATACAGAGATACATCTCTCTCTCTCTCTCCTCTCTCTCTCCCTCTCCCTCTCCCTCTCCCTCTCCCTCTCCCTCTCCCTCCCCCCCCTCTCTCTCTCTCTCTCTCTCCCCCTCTCCCTCTCCCTCCCTCTCCCTCTCTCTCCCTCTCTCTCTCTCTCTGTTTTCTAATCATATTCTACAAAATAGATGAGATCGCATAGTGGCCACAACATGTTGTAAGGAAATCTAAAAATGACAGTTTTAAACTAGGAAATAATGTGCTCAGCTTAAACGTACTAATGTGTCTAATGGAGAGAATAAATACTGGGAAATTTATTAAACAATCTTGAAACTTAGATAAAAACTAGATAAGAAAAAGCATATTAGATTAAGAGTTAGAAAATAGGGACCACAGGCCCATGGCAGATTCAAGTCCCTAATTAAATAAAATATTCAAGCTATACATTACCTGTGCTGCATGTACAATCTATGCCAGAGGTCTGAGTGACTCTTGTAAACTCATCTTGCATAAATGGAAAAAGAGATCCCAAAGACCTAAAGAGTTCCATCTTAATCTTTCAGTTAAGTGCTATTTTTGTTTGGTTTGGTTTGGTTTGGTTTGGTTTGGTTTGGTTTGGTTTGGTTCACTAGAAAGTGTGAGAGGTTATTAGCTTTCTGTCTACCAAGCCAAGATACCACTGTGAACCCTGGACTCATCTGCCCGGCTTGGTAAAGCTCCTAGTGAGAAGCAGAGCTATACCCCATAGTGAATACCAGACAAAAGTGTCCACCTGCAGTGAAGAAGCAATCCTATTTTGATGACACCTCCAGCATTTTCCCTGCAGAAATTCTAAGGAATGGTAACTAGGGAGGAAAGGCAGAGAGCCCCATTATTTATGCAGAAATTTAAGTGGGTGCAGTAATGAAATAATTACCTTTCTTTCCATGTAAATAAGCTTCTTCTCTTCACCATAGTCTTCATTTTTAAATGAAAGGGAGTTCATTTTAATTAAGGAAAGTTAATGCTAATTAAACATGTGTTCTATTTTCATATGCACACGCAAATTTGCTTAAAGACCTCAGCGGCTCTGCAGAGAGCATAACAAAAGCATTGTTCTGCTCCATGCTCAACTCAAATTACCACAGAAATTAAACCAAAATGAGCTAAAATGCTTAATTCACATTCTTGAATGCATGCAGCTCCTTTAAAAGTAGAGTAGATTTAGGGAGGAGGCCTATTAATTTTTCTAATAAACTTTAACCCTTAAGTTTGTAATGCCAGTAAAAATCAGAAAAAGAGGTTTTAATGATATTTTTTTTAAAAAAAATATCATTTCCAAGCTTCATTCTTATTGTTTTCTTAATTTTAGTCAACCAAGTGATTTTAGTTATTAGTAATTCGGGCCTTCTACATATGGAACTACATCTGTCTACTTGGTGGGCCAGTCGTTGTTCATTTTCCACTAGAAAAATGCATTCCTCAAAAATGCTTGAGCGTAACGGAAATTAACATATTAAAATATGTAGCAGCTCCTTAATAGATTGTATTATATATAAATTAATAATATAGATATTCCATGTGTTGATATTGATGAGAGATGAGTCAGTAAAAAGGTCGAGCTATGTTGAAGTTGAGACATGAATGTGAGAAAGAGACTTGTGGGGGAGGGGGAGGGGGGGAGTAAGAGAGGTGAGGGGCAGAAATCAGAAGGTAGCGTGCCCATTGGAAGCTGACAACAAAACAGTTGACTAAAAGAAAAAAAAAAGAGCTCATAAAGCTTTCCTCCTGAAAAGCTGATTTTTCTGTATAAATTAGCTGTGGCAGGAACAGGGAGGGCGTGTGTACATGTGTATGTCCATGCCTCTAGAGGCCGAGGCTCCAACTCGGTGTCGCCCACCTTATGTCTTGAGATAGGGCCTCTCTCTGTTCTGGAACTCACTAATTATGCTAGGTCCCGGAGTCCCGGGAATCCATTCTCCCATTCACACACACCTCCACGCCCGCCCTTTTCACTAGGGCACTAGAGAGCAGATTTGGGTCCTCGGGGATAACCAACCACTTTGCCAACTGAACCATGTCCTCAGCCAGTGTACAAACTGTGTAAGCAAACCACTCCCTCAAAATGTCTCATATGTCAGTGTTCTCTTTAAGAATTAAAGTAGCAACTTGGGAGCTTGGTGCTGGAATTCTTTGTTTGTTTTTCTTTATGAGGATCAGGGTGGGAAAGTGACTGCTTGTAGTTTATCTGCATAGAGAAAAACACCTTGTTGCTACTTAGCTCAGTACCATAAATGTGTCATCATCTGAGTAGATACGTATTTGAAAAGATTTGTCTTAGTTGCTGTTCTATTGCTATAAAGGCACTCCATGAGCAATGCAACTTTTTAAAATTATTTTATTCATTTACGTTCCAGCGGTTGCTCCCCTTCAGTCCCCCCTCCCACAGTTCATCTCATTCCTCCTCCCCCTTGCCTCTGAGACACACACACACACACACAAACACACACACACACACACACACACACACACACACGGCCTCCCCCTTCCCTGGGACCTCTAATCTCTTGAGGATTAAGCACATCTCCCAGTGAGGCCAGACCAGGCAGACCTACATATGTGCCAGGGGCCTTGGACCAGCCAGTGTTTGCTCCTGGTTTTTGGCTCAGTCTCTGGGAGCTCCCTGGGAGTCTGGATTAGTTGAGACTCCTGGTCTTCCTGTGGGGTCACCTTCCCTTTTAGCTTCTTCTTCAATCATTCCTGCAATTCAACCATGGCGGTTCCTGACGTAGTCCAATGGTAGGGTATAGGTATCTGCTTCTGTCTCAGTCAGCTGCTGGTAGAGGCTCTTGGAGGACAGCTATGTCAGGCTGCCTTCTGTAAACACATCATGGCATAGTAATGTCAGACCTTAATGTCCCCAAGTTGGATGGATCCCAAGTTGGACTGGTCATTGGACAGCCTTTCCTTCAATCTCTTTTCCATTTTTGTTCCTGCAATTCTTTTAGATAGGAACAATTCTAGGTCAGGAATTTTGACTCTGAGTTAGTAACCCTGTCTCTCTCCTTAATGCCTTGTCTATCTACCAGAAGTAGACTCAAGTTCCCTCTCCTCACTGTTGGGCATTTTGGCTAAGATCACCCCCAATGAGTCCTGAGAGTGTCTCACTTCTCAGGTCTCTGTTAGTCTCTAGAGGGTCTCCCCACCTCTGACTACCAAGGCTGCTTATTTCCATTCATTCTCTTGGCACTCTGGGCTTCTCTCCTGTGCCCTCCAGCCCCCCACACCTGATCCTGTTCCCCTTTTCACATCCTCCTTCCCTCTCCCACCCACGGTCCCTCTCTCCTTCTGTCTCCCATGATTATTTCCTTACCCCTTCTATGTGGGATTGAACCCTCCTCACTTGGGCATTTGTGCTTGTTACACTTCTTACAGTCCACAGGTTGTACCCTAGGTATTCTGAACTTTTTGGCTAGTATTCACTTATTAGTGAGTACATCTCACACATGTACTTTTGGGTCTGGGTTACCTCACTCAGGATTTTATTTTCTAGTTCTATCCATTTGCCTGCAAAATTCATGATGTCCTCATTTTTAATAGCTGAACGGTATTCTATTGTGTAAATGAACCACAGTTTCTGTATCTATTCTTCAGTTGAGGGACATCTGGGTTGTTTCCAGTTTCTGGCTATTACAAATAAGACTGCTATGAACGTGGTAGAACATGTGTCCTTGTGATATGGTGGAGCATCTTTTGGGTATATGCTCAAGAGTAGTATAGCTGGGTATTCAGGTAGGATTATTTCCAGTTTTCTGAGGAACCACCACATTGATTTCCAGAGTGATTGTACCAGTTTGCAATCCCACCAGCAATGGAGGAATAGTCCTCTTTCTCTATATCCTTGCCAGCATGTGCTATCACTTGAGTCTTTGATCTTAGCCATGCTGATTGATATGACTTAGAATCTCAAGGTCGTTTTGATTTGCATTTCTCTGATGGCTAAGAACTTTGAACATTTCTTTAAGTGGTTTTTGACCATTCAAGTTTCTTCTGTCGTGAATTCTCTATTTAGCTCTGAACCTCATATTTTAATTGGGGTTTTTGGTTTTTAGATGTTAACTTCTGGAGTTCTTTATATATTTTGAATATTAGTCCTCTGTTGGATGTAGGGTTAGTGAAGATTTTTTCTGAATCTCTAGGTTGCTATGTTGTACTACTGATGGTGTCTTTACAGAAGCTTTTCAGTTTCATGAGGTCCCATTTATCAGTTGTTGATCTTAGAGCCTGAGCCATTGGAGTTCTCTTCAGGAAATTTCCACCTGTGCCAATGAGTTCAAGGCTTTTTCCCACTTTATCTTCTATTAGATTCAGTGTATCTGGTTTTATGTTGAGGTCCTTGATCCACTTGGACTTGAGCTTTGTGCAAGGTAATAAATATGGATCTATTTTCATTCTCCTATATACAGACCACCAGTTAGACCAGCACCACTTTTTTCCACTCTATGTTTCAGCTTCTTTGTCAAAGATCAAGTGTCCATAGGTGTATGGGTTTCCTTCTGGGACTTTGATTCTATTACATTGATCACCTTGTCTGCCTCTATAGCAATACCTTGTGGTTTTTATCACTATTGTTTTGTAGTGCAGCTTGAGGTCAGGAATGGTGATTCCCCCAGAAGTTCTCTTGTTGAGAATTGTTTTCACTATGTTGCATTTTTTGTTTTTGCATATGAAGTTGAGAATTGCTCTTTCCATGTCTATAAAAAATTGTGTTGGAATTTTGATGGGGATTGCATAGAATGTGTAGATGCTTTTGGTAAGATGGCCATTTTCACTGTGTTAATCCTACCAATCCATGAGCATGGGGGATCTTTCCATCTTCTGAGGTCTTCTTTGATTTTCTCTTTTAGGGACTTGAAGTTCTTGTCATATAGATCTTTCACTTGCTTGGTAAGAGTACACCAAGGTATTTTATACTATTTGTGGCTATTGTGAAGCATGCTGTTTCCCTAATTTCTTTCTCTACCTGTTGACTATTTACAAAAGAAGGCTATTGATTTGTTTGAGTTAATTTTATATCCTGCAACTTTGCTGGATATCAGCTTTGTTTATCAGCTATAGAAGTTCTCTGGTGGAATGTTGGGGGTCGCTTATGTATGCTATCATATCTGCAAATAGTGATAATTTGATGTCTTCCTTTCCAATTTGTTTCACCTCAATATCCTTTTGTTGTCTAGCTCTAGCTAGAACTTTGAGTACTATATTAAATAGATAGGGTGAGAGTGGGTATCCATATCTTGTCCTGGATTTTAGTGGAACTGCTTCTAGTTTCCCTCCATTTAATTTGATGTTGGCTGTTGATTTGCTATATATTGCTTTTATTATGTTTAGGTGTATGGCATGAGTTTCTGATCTTTCCAGGGCCTTTCCAGGACACATGAAGATGTGTTGTATTTTGTTGAAGGCTTTTTCACTAATAAGATGATCATGTGATTTTTTTTTTCCTTTGAGTTGGCTTATATAGTGGATTACATTCATGGTGTTTCATATATTGAACCATCCCTGCATCCCTGGAATTAAGCCTACTTGATCATGGTGAATGATCATTTTGGTGTGTTCTTAGATTCATTTTGCAAGAATTTTATTGAGCATTTTTTTCATCAATATTCATAAGTGAGATTGGTCTGAAGTTCTCTTTCTTTGTTGGGTCTTTGTATGGTTTAGGTATCATAGTAAATGTGACTCCATAGAATGATTTAGATAGTGTTTCTTCTGTTTCTATTTTTGTAAAAGTTTAAGGAGTATTGGTATTAGTTCTTCTTTGATGGTCTGGTAGAATTCAGCACTAAAACCATCTGGCCACAGGCTGGTTTTGGTTGGGAGATTTTTGATGACCATTTCTATTCCCTCAGGGGTTATGGAACTGATTAGTTTACTTGATTTTGATTTAATTTTGGTATCTGGTATCTGTTTGGAAAACGATCCATTTCATCTAGATTTTCCAGTTCTGTAGAGTATAGGCTTTTATAATAGGATCTGATGTTTTTTCTTTTTTAATTTCTTCAGTTTCTGTTATGTCTCCACTTTCCTTTCTGATTTTGTTAATTTGGATACTGTCTCTGTGTCCTTTAGTCAGTTTGGCTAACAGTTTATCTATCTTGATGTTTTTCAAAGAACCAGCTATTGGTTTTGTTGATTCTTTGTATCATTCTCTTTGTTTCTACCTGGTTTTCAGCCCTGAGTTTGATTATTTCCTGTCTTTTAGCCCTCTTAGGTGTGTTTCCTTCTATCTGCTCTAGAGTTTTCCGGGATGCTGATAAGTTGCTTGTATGGGATCTCTCCAATTTCTTTTTGAAGTCACTTAGTACCATGCATTTTCCTCTTAATGCTGCTTTCATTATGTCCCATTACTTTGGGTATGCTGTGTAGCATGTAATTATAAAAATAAACAATTCTACAAGATGTCCTGATATGCACAGCAATGGTGCTATCCCGGCCCCTATGACTCTCCCCATGCAGGGGTCTTCCCAGGTTCCAGAAGTTTGCTCCTGCTGCTTCCCAGGCCATGAATCCCACTGGCTCTAATCCCCTAGCCCCTTAAAATGAAAACTCCAGAGGCTTGTAATTTGTCAGCCAGATTTTTATAAGAGTAAATCTTCAACCCACAAAATGCCCACACGAAGAACTCAAAACTCAATTGATATAAATACAAGCTGCACACCTAGATGGGCAGATGTATCTTACATTACTCTATTGTCCTTCTGTATCCATAGCTACCTGTGGCTCTTTCAACCCACACGTGGTTCTGACTCATTTCTTCCTCCATCTTCTCTACATCTCCTCTCTTCTCTCTTCTCTCTCTCTTCTCTCTCTCTCTCTCTCTCCCCCCTCTGTGTCCCCTCTCTCAAACTTTCAGCTCTCCCTTCTCTTCCACTGCCCAATCACAGGCTCTAGCCTTATCTGACTGAGATTTCACCTGACCTCACCTCCATACAGGCATCCCTTTTGAGGGGGCAGAAAAAAACAGACAGCAATCCACAACAATGATGTATCTTCATTTTCATTCAATTCTATAAAGTCTTTGATTACTTTATTTCTTCCCTGAAGAAGTTATTGTTGAGAAGAAAGTTGTTCAGTTTCCGTGAATATGTGGGCTTTCTGTTGTTTCTGTTGTTATTGAAGTGTATTCTGTTGTTATTGAAGTGTAGCCTTAATCCATGGTGATCTGATAGAATGCATGGGAATATTTCCATCTTCTTGTCTGTTGAGGCTTGTTTTATGTCTGATTATATGGTCAGTTTTTGAGAAGGTTCCATGAGGTGCTAAGAAGGTATATTCTTGTTTGGGGGTACAATCTTCTGTAGATACCTGTAGTGGATAATCCTGGTTGTCAACTTGACTATATCTGGAATGAACTACAATCCAGAATTGGAAGACTCACCTGTGATCCTAATCTGGAGGCTGGGAGATGCAAGTTTCTGGCCTGGATCTAGGCATGGAGATCTTGAGGCATAGTGGCTATGAATCCCAGAAGATTAAGGCAGGGAGAATCTCTGAGTTCAAGGTCATTTGGGACAAAGCAAATTCCAGATCCAGGTGTGGTGGCACACAACTTTAATCTGGAACACACCTTCTGCTGGAGACCTGCATAAGGACATTGGAAGAAGGAAGATTTGCTCTCTCTTCTTCACCTGCTTACCCTGTGGGGACTGAGCAACTGCTAGATCCTTGAGCTTCCATTTACAGCTGCTGCTGACCATTGTTGGGGAGTTAGACTACAGACTATAAGTCATCAACAAATTCCTTTACTGTATAGACTCTACCCATAAGTTCTGTGACTCTAGAGAACCCCGACTAATACAATATCTGTTAAATCCATTTGGTTCATAACTTTTTAGTTTCTCTGTGTCTGTATTTAGTTTCTGTTTCAATGATCTATTGGTGAGAATGGGATGTTGAAGTCTCCCACTGTTATCGTGTGAGGTTCAATATGTGTTTTGAACTTTAGTAAAGTTTCTTTTATAAATGTGAGTGCCCTTGTATTTGAAGCATAGGTGTTCAGGATTGATACTTTCTTGGTGGATTTTTCCTTTGATAAGTATGAAGTGCTTGCCCCCCTTTCTTGCTTGAAAACTTTTGGTTGGAAGTCTTTTCTACTGGATATTAGAATGGCTACTCCAGCTTATTTCTTGGGGCCATTTGCTTGGAGAACTTTTTCCAGACTTTTACTCTGAGGTAGTGTCTGTCTGTCTGTCTGTCTTTGTCTCTGAGGTGTGTTTCTTGTATGTAGCAAAGTATCCGGTATAAGTATCCGGTCTGTTAGCCTGCATCTTTTTATTGGGGAATTGGGTCCATTGATGTTGGGAGATTTTATTAAAGACAGATGTTTGGTAGTTCCTGTTAATTTTGTTGCTGGAGGTGGTATTATGTGTGTGAGTCTCTTTTTTTTGATCTCTCTGAACTGTTTGGAGCAGTTTCTAAACAGTTTGAACTGTTTCTTGTGTTTTCTTAGTTGTAGTTAGCTTCTTGTGTTGGAGATTTCATTCCAGCATCCTCTGTGGGACCAGATAGATAGGGTTTAAATTTGATTTTGTCATGGAATATCTTGGCTTCTCCATCTATGATGACTGAGAGTTTTGCTGTGTATCCTGGGCTGGCATTTGTGTTTTCATAGGGTCTGGATGACATCTGTCCTGGATCTTCTGACTTTTAGAGTCTCTTTTGAAAAGTTTGGTTCAATACTGATAGGTCTGCCTTTGTATGTTACTTGGCCTTTTCCCCTTGCAGCTTTTAATATTCTTTGTTTGTTGTGTGCATTTAGTGTTTTGATTATTATGTGATAGAAGTCTTTTCTGGTCCAATCTATTTGGTGTTCTCTAGGGTTCTTGTACATTTATGGACATCTCTTTCTTTAGATTAGGGACGTTTTCTATGATTTTGTTGAAGATGTCTTTCTGGCCCTTTGAGCTGGAATTCTTCACTCTCTTTTATTCCCATTATTCTTAGGCTTGATCTTTTGTGTTCTGATTTCCTGGATATATATGGCTAGGAGCTTTTTAAACTTTGTATTTTCTTTGACCAATGTGTGGGTATTTTCTATGGTGTCTTCTATGCCTGCGATTCTCTCTTCTATCTCTTGTATTCTGTTGGTGATGCTTGCATCTATAGCTCCTGATCTCTTTCCTAAGTTGTCCATCTCCAGGGTTGCCTCCCTTTGTGTTTTCTTTATTGTTTCTATTTCCATTTTTAGTTCTTGGATCATTTTGCTCAATTCCTTCACCTGCTTGACTGTATTTTCCTGTATTTCTTTAAGGGATTTATTTGTTTCTTTTATAAAGGACTTCTACATGTTTGTCTGTGTTTTCTTTTATTTCTTTAAGGGAGTCCTTTATATCCTCCTTAAAAACCTCTGTCATCTTCATGGCATAGTATTTTAGGTCATTATTTTGCTTTTCATGTGTGGTAAAGTAGCCAGGGCTTGCTGTGGTGGGAGAACTGGGTTTTCTAATGGTGCCAAATTGCCTTTGGTTCTTGTGCTTATAATCTTGTGTTGGCTTCTGACCATTTGTTTCTCTGTGGTGTTACTTGGCCTAGATGTCTCTGGATGGAATTGGAAGCTTTACCTTGGAAGCAGGTAGAACTCTGTGACCTGAGTTAGAGTTGGTATCCTTGGAGGAAGCCAGTGTTGTCTCTGGTTAGTGTGGGCCTTTTGTGTCTCTGGTTAGAAAAGGCCTCCTGTGTTCCTAGTTACTGCAGACATCCTGGGAGGCTAGAAGGCCGTAGAGTTTGGGCAGGTACTGAGCCACTGGTCTGGCCCTGGATGGGTAAATGGGAAGGAAGAAAGGTGGAGCTCGGGGCAGGGCGGGGGCGTGGAGGATAAGGGGGTAGGTCCTGCATCTACTAGGCTGTGTGGGTGTCCCAGTTGGCATGGGTATCTGGGTAGAATTCTCTCCTGTGTCCTTGGTCACTGAGGACCTCCTGGGAAGCATGCAGTCTGCAGTATTTGGGTGGGTATCAGCCAGGCCACTGATCTGGCCCTGGTGGGGAAGTGCCTGGAATCCCAATGCAACTCTTATAAAAGGATTTGGGGCTTGCTTTCAGTTTCAGATGTAAAGCCCAAAGCACACCCTGAGTGACACATTTCCTCCAGCCAGGCCAAACTTACCCAAACAAGGCCACACCTCATAATCTTCTCTAAATAGTTCATCAGCTAGAGACTAGCATGCAAACATACAAGCCTATGGATTTAGACAGCATCTCTTGTACCCTGTGTGGAAGCATCACCTGTCAATAAAAAGTCTACAGCCAATGAGCTGAGGAAGGATCAGAAGGTGGGACATGAGAGAGAGAGAAGAGAGAGAGAGAGAGAGAGAGAGAGAGAGAGAGAGAGAGAGAGAGAGAGAGAGGATTCTGGAAAATGTCATGCACAGGGGATTTGCCTCCAAATTCTGAGAAGACAATAGCATGAGGAGAGATAAGCAACCACCTGGAGGGACTTAGAATAAAATAAACAGGATAATGAGTTATGAGCTAGCTATAACTCAAAGCTTTTGGCCTAGGCATCTCTTCATAAATAATTCACTCTGATTGATTATTTCGGGACCTTGGGCACAGGTGGAAAAGTCCGTGGACACATATGGGAGACATTCTCTTTCAAACATCACAGAACAATTTGTTCACTCTTTCAACAGATGGGTGTATTATGGAGTGAGATTCTGTGTAAGTATGATTCAGTGTGTGTGTGTGTGTGTAAATAAGACTACAAACAACATCTTTTTACATACAGCTTTACTGAGATATAATTCAGAAATATCAATTTTAATATAGTCAAAAATTTTACAAATATGTGAAATAATTGTCACTTATCAATGTTAGAAAACTATTACCCATTTTTTAAAAAATGGTAAAAAGAAATTAGAAAAGCCCATATCTTTTGGCTTGTCCTCCCTATCCACCCTAAATGATCACTAATAAACTTCTGTCTCTATAAAAGTGTCTTCTTTTCTGGACTTTAAGATGGATGGAGTAAGATCATCTGCGACCCATTATGACTAACTTCTTTCACTTTGAACGTTCTCAAATTCTTCTAAGTTGCATTGCGTATCAATACATTGGTACTTTGTGGCCAAACCAATTTGTATTGTGTGCATATTATACACTCTGATTATTCTTTTTTTGCTGATATTTGAATTATTTTGATCTTTTATTTTAAAGTAACAGACACATGGCTTAGTTTCTACACAGACATATGTTTTCACATGTCTATAGGGCAGACCCAGAAATGCGGCTACTGGGTCACGTGGCAGATCTATATTTAACAGTTTGAGAACTGCCAGACTATTTAATCAAGCAGCTGCATCATTTTCCTTCCCACTGGCAGTGTGGGGGTGGGGTGGGGAGGGGGTTCTGACTTCTTCACATCTCTGCTTGGATTGGTCTCTGCATGGTATCATCTTGCTAAGGATGGCAGACTAGAGAAGGATAACACTGATGCCTTAGTGAAGACCACTTCAAAGCTAGCTTGCTGCGATTAGTCTTCATTGGCAATTTCACTGCACCCAGAAGCTCCAGGAAGATGTGCCTTTGGGTGTACCCTGAATGTGCTAATATAATCTATGCCATTAGCTGCAGTCCCAAAGGTGGGGAACAGAAGAAATGTGTATTCTGGTTGAGCTAGGCTTAACTTCCAGAGACCCCGCAGATTAATTCTACAAGAAATGAACCTGAGCCATGCTCCCAGACACTAGCTAGGTTCCTGAAAGGAGCCCTCAGATCTCCTTAGTTCTGTGGCCATCAGTCACATGGGGCAATGCCTGAAGCTCCTGGTATTCTGTCTGGACTCCACCCCCACAGTTACCTGGCAGGCCCAGCCCACTATAAAAGGGGATGCTTGGTCCCTCCTCTCTCTCTCTCTCTCTCTCTCTCTCTCTCTCTCTCTCTCTCTCTCTCTCTCTCTTCCTTCTCCCTCTCTCCCATTCCCTTCCCCCATCTCTCCACAGGGCATGGCCAGCCTCTGCTTCTCTACTTTCTCCCTCCACTTGGCTACAATAAACTTTCTAAAACCATGGACTGCCTCTTCTCCTCTGGACCCGCCATACTGGAACAATGGAATCGGTCTTTCCCTAAAGAGCCACATGTCTAGTCTCCCACTGGAAGGCCTCCAAGTGTTCCTAGTCACAGCTGCCACCAATCCAAGCCACCTGCTAAGCAATCTGCCTAAGCTAGCCAGGACACTCCTCCCTGCTGGACCCAGCTGGAGCTCTGCCCCGCCCCTTTTCCCTTCAAGCCCGGGCCAGAGCCTGCCCATGGGCCCACACTCTGTTCTCAGCACTTCTGCGACATCCAGTGAAGTCTGTGGTGTCCAGGAGTGAGAACCTGTCATCCTCGACCTCCCTGAGGCTTGTGCTGGCTCCCCCGGGGCCCCAAAGATTGCCCTTCCCTACCCCTGGAGTGGGGTCCTGCAGCTTCCCATAGCCCAGCACCCATCGGGCACTGTGGGGATGCATGCAATCCAACTATCCACGTCTGCCTCGCCTTGCCAGACTCAGGACCCCCACCTTTTAACCCACAAAGAAACACATGAGTTAAGCACCAGCATTCATCTGTCTCTCTCTGTGAAAGAATTTAAGGACACAGAAGATAGTCATAAATTTTGCCAGATTATTATATAAAGTGGCCTCTATTTCTCTTCCCAATAGAGTCCTGTTCCATTTTGAAAGCTGACAATACAATAAGTCAGCTCATATTGCTGCTATTATGTCCCATCATAGAATAAGAAAAGTAACTAATACAGGAAATTGTTGCTAAGGATTAGGGCCATGGTTGTCACGTACCTGACCATGTGGTTATAGAGGTCTGGAGATGGTTTGCAGACAAATGTGAAAGAGTTTGGAGCTGCAGGCCAGAGAATCCCTAGGTTTGTAGACAGAGGCTAAAGGCAATGGGAAATGTGGACCATGGAAGCCCAGGACCAAGAGCTTTCAAACTGGAGCAGGACTTTGCCAGGAGCTGAGATAGAGACCACTCATTGCAAAACATGGTAAAGATTCTGACTACCTTCTGCATCCTGAAATCTTGAGTGAGGCTGAAATCAAAACTAATGGACTAAGTTGTTTGGCAGAGGAAATTTCAAGACAATAGAGTATCCAGACTGTGTTGTGGTCAGTGCTTACTGCTCTTAGCTCTACAGTGAGAGAGCAGAGAAATAAGAAATACAGCTGTTTGGCCTGGAAAGGAGGGTAGGGGAGTTTAAAGACGTGGACAAAGTGGGTACTGATAACTAAAGAGATTGGTGTCATTGAAGAGAAATTTCAGCCTCTTCATGGGATGACAGAAAGGGTACCTGAGAGTAGAACCCAACCCACAGAAAGCTCCAACGTCTAAACTGTAATTTATTTGAAAGGGGAGAGATGAACAAAGAGTCCCACTGAGCAGGTTCCGTGCTCAGAAACCTAGAGAATTAGCCTCAGGCTCAGCCACCCGAGCACAGAGACCTCTAACTTCTTCTGTAAAATACAAGTTGTATCCTGAGCTGTCAATGGGTCTTAGGAACACCAATCACATGGTGCTAATTTTGCAAGTATAAATAATATAAGAGTTAAGAAGTCATGGAAGTTTACATGAAGGTTCCAAGAAGTCATTTGAGACCAGGCACTACGGTGCAGCACTGGAGTCCTTGTAAGGAGTCTTTGAGAAGCCACTGTGTGAATCTGTGAACGCAAAGTCTAAGTTGCCATGGAGACTTCAGGCTGGATGAGATGCCAGGACATGGGGGTAGGGTGGCATCCATAAAGGAAAGAATAAAGAATTGAGCTGAACCACGAGAGAAGCTACATGTGCTCCACATAGCAGGGTGGAAGAGGTAGGGCTTCCCACGTGTGTTGAGTCCCAGTTGATGCCACTGGAAGCCCATGGAACAGCTCAGCATGTCGGTCTTGCTTTAGTACAAGCTATCCTTAGTATGTCCCCGTCCATTCCTTTCAGAATGGGAATGCTTCGTCTGTGCCTTGATGTGTTGGGAGTATGTGGCTTGTTTTTCATCTTTCAGGAGCTCAGAGTTAAAATGTGTCCTTAGGAAGACTTTGAAACAATGTTGGGACCCTTAAGAATTGGCAACTGTTAAAGGTGACTACATGAATTTTCTATTAAGAGATCAAGGGAACCCTCTAGGGCCAGGGCTGAAAATGTTATTGTTAAAACTTAGGTTTGGGCATCAAGTTGACAGGAATGACAAGTTAGTCACAAAGGAGACATACCCCTGGTTCTGTCTGTAAGGTTCAACACATGGGGAAAGAATGACCCTATGTGGGACTGGGATCCAAGACTGAAACTCTCTCTCTCTCTCTCTCTCTCTCTCTCTCTCTCTCTCTCTCTCTGCTTTCTGAGTCATGTGACCAGCTGCTTCCCATTCTTGCTGCCTGCCATGCCTTCCCTAGCCTGCTATACCCTCACCCCACTAAACCATAAGCTGTAGGAAACCTTTCTTCTTTATGTTGCTTTTCTCTTAAGTTATTTTGTCACAGCAACATGAAAAGTAGCTAATACTAATGCCTACCTTCCACTTTCTAAGGGAAGGAAACAACTTTTCTCATCGGCCCACTGCTCTCCAGAGTCCAAGCTCAAAAGAGTAGCCTCAAATGATATCTAACCCTACAATCCCATCAGCACACACTGAATCCAGAGGGAGGTTTTCCTATGAAGAACTTCATTGTTCTGTTCAGTTCTGAATCTGCATTTTGATTCTAATTTCAGATTCCATCATCTAGTAACTATCCTTTTTTGGTCCCAATTTTCACTGGTGCCTTGAAAATGCTCTGCTAGATGAAACAATGGAACACCTGGAAACTAATGGAAGTGTTGTAAAAAGAAAGAAGAAAAATTTTTTTATATTTATTTCCATTGCTTTGCTTGCATGTATGTCTGTGTACTTCAGTGCCCATGGAGGTCAGAAGATGATGTTGGGTCCCATGGAAGTAGAGCTATGGATGGTTATAAATCACCATGTGGGTGCTGGGAATTGAACCCAGGTCCCCTAGAAGAGCAGCCAGTGATTTTACCCGTGAGCCATCTCTCCAGTCCAGGAGCAGAGAATTTTTAAATGGAAAGGTAAAAGTACACACTGAGATGTTGTTGAATGAGCGGGAACTGTTTCCTTCCTCAAATACTATCCAAACCACTAGAACAAGACTGAAGATGAAGAAAAGTCACCTAAAGCTATGCATGGTAAGACATCCTATCATCTAACCACTCAGCATCCACCCAAGGCAGGAGGATCTCTAGTTCCAGTCTAGCTTGGGCTACACAACATGCCTTAAAAAAAAAAAATTAAGTAAATGAATAATACCTCATTTGAGGTGTGCTGTTAAAGTCTCTGGGAGTTAGGGAAATTCTGTTCACACTGGCCAGACACTGCTTTCATCCTGTAGGTTCTTCACTGGCAGGTACTGTCTTTGAAGGCTAAATTTCAGCCTCTGTGACTGGCAGGCTCTCTGACTTCTGGCTAAGAAGTCTGCCTCAGCCTTTCAACTGTTATGCAAATCCACTTTTTTGTTCTTTCCAGTGGTTAGGTCATGGTGACCTAAGCTTCTAGGGAACACTTTCAGCACACCAGACAGTCTACTGGCTTTATAACAAATGCATTTGCCTCAAAACCAATCTTTGATAAGTGAATGGAATTCTTCTATTTTCATGTGATTATTAAATTGCTACTGGTATGAAGACTGGAGTCACGGACAGTTTGGGGCTTCTGAGTACCTCTGACATCAGAAGAGCGTAGCATTTCGTACTGTTTGGACCCTTTTACTTACTTTGCTTTCCTAGGGATCAAACCCAGGGCTTTGTGCATGCTAAGTAAGTGCTCAGCCACTGAGTTATCCCTAACCATGAGTACTGGCTGGTTTTGTGTGTCAACTTGACAGAGGCTGGAGTTATCACAGAGAAAGGAGCTTCGGTTGGGGAAGTGCCTCCATGAGATCCAACTGTGGGGAATTTTCTCAATTAATGACCAAGGGGGGAGGGCCCCTTGTGGATGGTACCATCTCTGGGCTGGTGGTATTCTTGGGTTCTATAAGAGAGCAGGCTGGGCAAGCCAGTAAGAAGCATCCCTCCCTGGCCTCTGCATCAGCTCCTGCTTCCTAACCTGCTTGAGTTCCAGTCCTGACTTCCTTTAGTGATAAACAGCAGCATGGAAGTGTAAGCTCAATAAACCCTTTCCTCCCCAACTTGCTTCTTGGACATGATGTTTCTGCAGGAATAGAGACCCTAAGACACCATGTTTTAAACCCCACTCTCTCCTGAGGTTAGGTAAGGATCTCTTGGTTCAGACAACTCTAGGTTCAACCCTGGCTCTTCACAACTGAGCCATGCCAATGCTATCAGATGCACCAGCCTTCTGTAGGGAACTCTGAGCAGTATCTTCACCCTTAAAATGGCGATAATTTTAACCACCATATTGGACCACCAGCATTGTGAAGGACACAGTCTTGGTTTGGCATCCAGGAAACAATCCTTAGTGTTCACTGTGCATTTCTGGCTTGTTTGCATCATTACTCAGTAATTTTTCTTTCCTCCTACTAGCTGTTCCTAGCAGTGATCATTCAACAAACTTCTCTATAAGCATCAAAGAAGGGATGGGCCTGGTGTCTCCATCAGTATAGCTAGCATTAGGAAGCATTATTTGATACTCCTTTCCTGTGATATGCAAGGTACTCCAGAAACTAGGGTTTGATTTTTTGGGACAAAGGATAAGAAGAGATGAAACGCTGTGTCTAAAATAAGTATGTAAGTGACGGATGTGGCATATGGCTATGAAAAACAAGTGTGTAAATACATACCCAGCTGTTTTCTTAACACAGTCTTTAGCCTTTAAGCCCAAATTTGGATTCCAGACACAAGCCTCTTTGCTTTGGCACTGACCTCACGAAATCTGCCTATTCAAGTCACCAAACTCTATAAAGTAGCACGCACCCTTTACACAATATGAGGAAGGAACTCTGGGGTGTTCTCTGCGTCAGCCACCTGTAGATGGGTCATTGTGACGCGAACGCTATGGACACGTGGAACACCTGCCAGAGAGCAGGGGCGGGGTCATCTCTGGCAGCAGGTCCAAACGCCAGATACCCTAGAGATGGGGGTCACGGGAAGACCCCAGGGAGTAGAGAGAGGGACCCTCGCTCCTCTCATCCCTGATCCGCCCCAAACAAGGTGAGACCACAGCCCTCCCCCATCGGGAACCCTGGGTCCTGCAGAGAGCTGGTCACCGTCCCCGCAGGGAGGGAGGCGGCGGGTTCTGGAGGAGGGGAGGGCGCCCTCCCGGGCCGCGGCGCTGCGCTGGGGCGCGCACCGGCTCCGCGCTGCCATTCAGGCTGGCGGCGGCCGCTGCAGGAAGGACCGTTTCCTGCGCTCCCCGCCCCTTCCCTCGCCAGTGCTGACGCTGACGTCGGCGCAGGGAGCTGGAGGGACGCTCGGATCTCCGCCGGGAGGCTCCTGGGGGCCGGGGCTCCGAGGTACCTGCCCTCCGGGGCCGGGGCGGGGGCGAGCCGGGCGGGCTGCATGCTGCAGCGGGAGACGCCCGGCTGCCGGGGCGGTCGGGGACGCCAAGCCAAGGCCGCCTCTACTGCCCTTTGCTGGCTGCGGGTTCCAGGCGGGTCACCTCATCCACAACCCCCACCCCCAATCGGGTGCGGGAGGAGCATCATCCCCTTCCCTCCCGCAGACCCTCCCTCGGGCCTGGATGTGAGGTGGATGCGCGCGCCCTAGGAGCGTGCGTCAGCCCCCAGGGAGCGGGAGGGAAACAGGAGAGCACCTGCGCCCACACCCAAGCAGCTTCCCAACTGTCGTCCGGCCTCCTTTTCTCCCAGCCAGTGCTGGCCTAGCCTTCGTCCCCTCCCAGGTCCCCTCCGGATTGGAATTTGCGTCTGGAGCTGACTTGTTGACTAGTTCACCTGCAGCGTATCTGCCGTTTACATCTGCTGTTCCCCCTATTCTAGTCTCTGGCAGGGGCGACTAGGAGCCCATGGGCACCTTTTTTTTTTTGTAATGACTGGTGCCAGGAGGCCTGTGGTTGGCCCCTGCGGGCTACGAAGAGTCACTGAGCACGCCACGTTCTTGCAAACCCTGGCACGCGCGGGGTTTCTTTGGGTGCTGCGCTGCTGACTCCGCCTTTCCTGCCCCGGGGTTGATGCAGCTCCTGTTTCCTCTGAAAGTAATATCCTGTTATGCCAGTCTTTCTCTCGAGCGGCTCCCGTTAACCTTCACACTATCTTTTGACTTGTAGAGTCCCAAAGCCTCTCAACTTCTCTTTGGGGCCTTTAATGCACCATACCAATAATGTTAGCAAATGATGTTTGGGGTCTTTTGGGTGGGGCTAGAAAGGAGAATATAGTCTCCTTTTTAGATAGTATTGAATATAGCACAAGGAAGGGTTTATCCATCAACCTGAACAGCTGTTAACTAAACATTCCATGGACCTGGAAAAGACATCGACAGCTGGTTTGAAAATGGTTATTAATGGAGGAATGAATGCACATGGGGTATTTGTTGACCATTATGGTCCTTTAAGCGATAACTTATTGCATGTGTGAGTTTATTTCGGCAGGTTCTTCCATTCAATTGGCTTTCGTGATCCTCTGGTTTAAATCTGACATCTCAACCGCTCAGAAGTTAGGGGATAAAGTAGGACATGATTATGAAATTCACGCTACAAAATGTTTCTTACCCTTTTTTCAACACACATACACACACGCACATACCCGCGTACACACACGCACGCACACACACATGCACACACGCACACACGCATCTGTGCATGACGTGTAAACACATTTGCATACCCCACATGTGAAGCTCAGAGAATAATTTCGTGGCTTTGGTTGTCTCCTTCCAACTCTGCATAGGTTCTTGGTGTTCAATTCAGTTTGCCAGCTTTGCCAGCTTTGTACCATAAGTACCTTTGCCTGCCCCGGCATCTCACTGCCCACTCTGAATTCTATTTCCTTTATAGGTCTCAGCATTTATTTGTACGCATTTATTTATTTTCATTAATCATTGCTTTCCTTTACATTTCAAATGATATCCCCCTTCCCAGCTACCTCTCCACAAACCCCCTCCCCTTCGCCCCTCCCCTTTGCCTCTATGAGGGTACACCTCCACCCACTCACCCACTCCCGACTTACTGCTCTAGCATCCCTTTACACTGGGGCATCAGACCTCCACAGGACCAAGGGTCTCCCTTTCCATTGATAAGGCCATCCTCTGCTACATATCTATCTGGAACCATGGCTCCCTCCATGTGTACTCTTTGGTTGGTGGTCTAGTCCCTGGGAGTTCTGGGTGATCCAGTTAGTTTATATTGTTGTTCTTCCTATGGGGTTGCAATTCCCTTCAACTCCTTCAGTACTTCCCTTACCTCTTCCGTTGGGGCCCCCAGGCTCAGTCCCATGATTGACTGTATCTGCATCTGTATTGGTCAGGTGCTGGTCAAACCTCTCAGGGAACAGCCATAGAGGTTCTATCAGCTTTTATTTCAAAAACATCTTTCTAGAGATTACTCTAGGGTCACTGCAAGGTTATAATCTTTAGTCTCTCAAAAATGTTTGGTGTTATCAGCCCAGTTCATGCATTTAGACTGCAGATGTTATTTTATAATGTCATTTCTTATTACTTAGGAAAATGGTTCAATGTTATTAAAAATGAATCTTAAGAAAACATAGAAGTTAAACTTCAGAGTTCTGCTACTTGTAAGAAGTGGAGAAACCTGGCATTAATAGATCACTGACCCTTGATCCTCCTTTGAAAGCTAAAGACACCAGTTGGTAATTGCCTATGATTTTATAGCCTTTCCTCCATCTGGTAGACCCAAGTGTCATGCAAGACATGTGGGGTAGACCCACTGATAAAGATGCTATGGTACCTAGCATCTTTATTTCTGTATCTAAACTTATGAAAAGTGCCTTAAATCTTGTTCTCTAGTAGAAAATCTTCAACATGACCATTTTCAATGTGTCTGATGATACATTATTTTCTTCAGGTCAAAGCATCTTTATCAGTGGAAGGGTATGTGTGAGAACGGTGACAGGATCTAGTAATCTTGTGTTGGACATGAACTCTGTTACAGAAACCCACAGGAGAGGGTGGGGAAGCCTACAGGTCATCCGAATCAGGAAACATGTCCCCACTGTGCCTGGTGATCCTATAGACAGCAACAATAGGGCTAGCCTGTGCTCACTGATTTCTCACTATTATCAGGCACAGAGATGTGTGGTCAAAGGAAGAGGATAGGTTCCAGTTTATGAGCCTTATTACCCTGCACGCCCATCCAGAATCTGCCTAAGGTAACCTCACACCCCACAACTGATAGAGGTGAAACCTCTTTCTAACTTCTCTTGGTTCTCAGTCCACTGTGTCTCACTCTACAATCACATCTAGTACCAAGGAAGAGTACAGAGAACTCACAGACTTTGAATTTCAGTACCAGCAGGGTTGGAACCTGTGAAGAAATCTTTCCCAAAAGCTCACACGCTGAAGGCTTGGTCACCAATGTAGTGTTCACAGATGGGGTTTAGGCACCAACCAGAGTTGGTTAGAAGGACCCATGGCTCCAGCCGTATATGTACCAAAGGATGGCCTTGTTGGATATCAATAGGGAAAGAGGATACCATTTGAAATGTACATACATAAATTATCCAGTAAAAAAGGGAGGGGGCAAAGATGTGGTTTAGGGAAAGGATTGGATCATGGGAGCTTTAACCTAGTCCATGGATTAATTGATTAATGGACTCATAATCTGAAGGCAGTAGTGGGAGGATCTGATTGGAAGAGGTAATCCAATGGGGACACACCTTTCAAGATTGCACATGTATCAGATCTTACCTCTTTTCTGGCCCCTCACTCTGTCTGCTTCCTGGATACCATGTGGTGAGAACTCCTGCTCTGCCATGACCTTTATCCTCTATGCTTCTTTGAGAAACTCATACAACGTATTTTTATCATACTTACTTTTTATCTAACTCCTGTCTCAACTCCTCCCACATCCTTGCATGCTCTGATTTTCTTTGTAATTATGATGGTCACACACACACACACACACACACTGAATCCATTTAGTGTTGCTTATATGTATGTATTTAGGGATGACCACGTGATATTAGATAATCATCCAGGGGACTGAGGAAAACTAAATCTCCCTCTCTCTGAAGTCTTAGACTCTTCATCTAGGGGCAGGGTCTTGTGAGATACCCCCTATCCACGCTGGCTTGTCACCTGATGTCATTGTTCTGATCTTGTTTAGGCTTCTACCATATTGTTGAGATTTCATCGATGTGACTTCCTGTAATAAATCATAAAAGACATAATCTTGCAGGAGGCATCCTGGTCTCCTGGCTCGTAAAACCTTTCCACCCCATCTCCCCACTGTATTTCCTGAACCTTAGGTGTAGGGTGTTGTGTTACAGATTTCTCATTTGGGGCTGAACATCCCACAGCAAGTTGTTCTCAGCATTTGATCAGTTGTGGGTTTCTATAATGGTCTCCGTCTGCTGCAAAAGGAAGCTTCCTTGATTAGGTTTCAGAGCTGTGCTTGTCTGTAGGAATAAGGATAAGTAGTTTAGCAAGTAGTTAGGAATTACACTGGCTTAGAAAAATACTGGTCATGGGCGCTTCTCTAGGTTCCAGGACCACAAAGTGAGGGAGAATCTTTTTCCAGCTATTCATTTAATAGAGGATTAATATCCAGAATATATAAAGAATTCAAAATAAAGACTCAAAGAAGCAAATCATATATAATATAATATAATATAATATAAAGTTCTCAAAAGAAGAACTAAAAAAGATAAGAAGGATCTCAAAAGAACATACATTTGGGGGGACACACATATTAAAACTAATATTCTATCATATCTCCATTAGAATGGCTAGGGTCAAGAAAACCATTGACAATAAATGCTGACTAGGATGTGGGGAAAGGAAGGTCCTTCCTTATTCACTGTTGGTGGAGTGTAAACAGGTGCAGGCACTCAGAAAATCCGTGTGAAGAATTCTCAGATGTCTAAAAATAGGTGTACTGTACGGCCCAGATTCACTTCTCCTTGGTAGATGCCTAGAGACCTGAGCAGTTGCTGCATAGACACCTGCGCAGGTGTGCCCATCGCTGCTCTGTTCACAGTAGCTAGAAAATACAAACAACCTACATTTCCTTCCGTTGAGGACTAGATCGTGAAAATGTGCTCCATACACACAGTTGGATTTTATTGAGCTGTAGAGGAAAATGAAATCATGGAAGGTTTTTGGTAAGCTGGTGGCACTAGAAAGTATTATACTGAATGAGGTGACTCCGACCAGAAAGAGAAACGCTGCCTGTTCTCACATTCGTGGCTCCTGGCTCCGAGTCTTTACTTGTGAGTATATAACTTGAAGTAGCCATGGGAACTGGGAAAGGAGGATAATCTGTGAGCTGGGAAGATTAAATATGCTCATCAGTGTAAACTCAGAATCAGTTTCAGTTATATGCTGGGTAGTTGCGAAAGCATTGGAGGGATCAGTAGGGAATAGAAGCTTGATATTTAAAAGGCATTAGAAATAAGAGAGCCTTGCAGGTGTCGATTTTTGAATGTAATTAGCCAAATATATGAAATTAAAAACAGAGTGATTGAAATTAAAAAAACTAAATGCAATAGAGCGATATGGAGTGAAAAAACAAAGAACACATATTTCTTGACAGACTTCTGACCATACAAATAATACTAATTTTTATGATAGCGTCAGTTGACGAGCAGAAAGGTCCTCAAGTTCTGGATGGTGAGCGTTTCAGGAAGCGCATACAGGAGTAGCATGCGTGTTAAACATTGATGTTTCTGCACGCTCTCTTCATCATCACTGCCTTCTACTTCTCTGTTCTCAGGATAGGGCCTGCTTAACAGTGCTTGAAATGTAATAGTGTTTTGGACTGTATGTGAGAAGAAATCTATGTGATGTTTTCTGGGTGGGCATCCTTAGCTAGAGAGCATTCTGCAAGTCCTGAGAAGCGGTGCCCCTTTGCCTTAGGGTAGAATTCCTAATAGTGAGTCCATCATCATTTGAAAGTATTGTTTGTATAGTTGCATTGTAGTGGCCACAGACCAACAGCACCTGAGCCAGTGACTATCTCAGACTATATTTTAGCCTCATGGGACAACCTCATTTCAATCTAGATTAATTTAAAAACAGGAAGTCAGAAATCCAAACGTGATTTGAGATTAACACTTATCAGCCAAAGGGGGGGGATATTGCTTTCTAAATATTTTTAAATTTTGTTTAATTTCTTTGCTTGCGAAATGGGAATGGAATGGCCTGTCCTTGCTCGTGCCCTGTGGATCAAATTGTTGTATTAGATGTTCCTCATGTGTAAAGTGTTACGTTAATGACATCATATAATTATAACCTTTTGTCCGGTACTTACTGGTGCTGTGCTTGGAGATAGAGAAACAAAGATGAACTTGACGGTTCTGGTTCTCGAGGGACCAGCAGGAAATAAAAATAGAACCTGTTCATGCCAGAGAACAGTGAGGTATAGTGGTATTCCTACCACGAGTCAGTTAAACGGGAATATAAGGATGGGAGATCCCTGAAGAAATGGAGTGGAAGGCATGTGTTGGGTTGAGGGAAATTCCTGGAGGAGATGGCATTGAGGAGATTCTAGAACTATAAGTTATAAGTTAGTCAACTAACCTGAAGGTAGGAATTTCCAGGTGGCAGAGTATATTCTGGGAAGCTCTAGTTGTCTTAAATGGCCAGGAGGAGCAGTTCCTTGTGACATGCAGCACAAGTTTGGGAAGAGGAGTCTTGTGGTTTTGCCAAGAGGTTCAGAGTTTCACTAGTGTCGAGAGACAGTGAGGAATGTGTTTGGAGTCGGGGAACAAGCAGCAGGTCAAATGTCTATCTAACAGAAACCATGCAGAAAATAGTGTGAACGAATGGGGTAGGCAGACACAGATGGTGCTGCCTTGGGAGCTTCCAGACTGAGGCTTGTCTGTGTAGCCAGAAAGGGGAAAGATGTGCTGGAGGGTGAAATGATGGACAGAACGTGGAGACTGGAATGAAAGTGATGGCACTGTCTCAAGTTAGGTCACCTGGTAAAGGTAGTGCTGGCAACCAGCTTAGAGACTGGGGGAATGGAAAGGGGGGGATTTGGTTTTGGATTTACTGGATGTGAACAGTTTATGGGACTCCTGTATGAAGTCTCAGAGAAGAAGGATGTAGATCGGTGGTAAAGAGCTCACTTTAAGCTGGGAAGAGCAGAAGGGAGGAGTGGCAGGTAGAGGTGGAGATGATAATGTGGACCTTATACACTGGAGTGGTGCTTAATTTTGGAAGTCGTTGGCATATAACTGCTGATTAAAAGGGGCAATACAGGAAATCACCTCGAGAGAGCCAGTAAGGTGTGTCGTAAGACAGCTCAGGTGGGGCTTTGCATGCACAGGGTGATATTTGAGATGTGGGCACGGAGGAAGAGAGCTACCAGGAAGGTTTCACAAGGAGTGTTTTCTTGCGGAATCCTTCGGCGATTCTCTAAGAAACAGTTAAGAAGGAAGAGGGTGGTGCCTTGTGATAGGAGGGGATTGAATGTGAACAGAGAGCTGAAAGCAAGGGACATGAACTAATTTGAAATCGAATAATAATAGGTGGTCAAAGGTCAGAGAGGGCTGGGGGCTCACTGTGCCTCTTAGTGAGCAGATAGGGAACCACAGTGTTAAGGCCATATGGTTCTAAAGAAGTGCACAGAATGCACTGAGAGCAGACACTGTTCCAGAGGTGTGCAAGTGCAAGGCCATAGTTCCCTGTGTGCAGGAGTAGAGACAGCCTCTCATCCCCCTGGGTAGCTTTTCCCCACTTGGCCTGAGGCTGGGAGTCTTCTCATCCAGTGCTCTAGGCCTTGCCCCGAGCAATGTCACAATGAAACATGCGTGTTGGTGCCAGACTATCCCTCCTCCCTGTGTCCTGCTGACCTGGAGGCTTCATGCAACTTCCTTGTTGTTATAACTGGGCTAGCCCTACCAAGTATACACACTCCGACCTGTCCTTCCAGATTCCCGCCCAAGCAACCAGTCTGCTGTAAGAGCTTTGGGCTTCGATATTACTCTCATGAGTGTGTTCACTGAGAAAGTAGAAAGAAACTGGAAAAGGTAACATGCATTGGTTCTCAAATAGCATTAACTAGATGGCCCACTTCATAGGGATGCCCCCTCCAAATAATTGTTTTCTCATTCTTTGTTGCTGACTCTCAAGATTTTCATTCCTTGTTCATGAGCTGCCCTAACCTCTAAAAAGATTTAGTTGCCACAGTTTAACCAAGGAAAATTCTGGAATATGTGCTGTTTCCAGAGAAAGGAGCTGTGGTGGCTTGTTTACAGGGCCTCTGAACAACAGTGACATTTTATAAACCGCATCCTGGTGTGTGTTTACTTCGGCCGTCTATGTCTAATGAAAGAGGCTTACTCTGTGCCTTGGGAAATTTCCTTCAGCCATGCGCCTCAGTTCCCTTATCCCTGAAAACAGGAGGCGAGGCTAAATGATCCGTACATCCTCTCTAGTTCTCAGCTACAAGAGCCTACAGTCAGAGACATATTCTAACCTCGGTAGGAGGCTTTATTTTGTTTTTTTAATTAGGTATATTCGTTATTTTCACTTCAGATGTTGTCCCCTTTCCTGCTTCCCCCTCCCCTGAAAATCCCATCAGCCATCTCCCCTTCCCCAATCAACAGCCCCCGCTTCTCTGTCCTGCTATTCCTCTACACTACGGCATCAAGTCTTTCCAGGACCAAGGGCCTCTCCCCTATTTGGTGTCCAACAAGATCATTCTCTGCTGCTGATGTGTCTGGGGCCATGGGTAACTCCATGTGTACTCTTTGGTTGATGGTTTTGTCCCTGGGAGCTCTGGGAGTACTTGATGACTCATTGTTGTTCCTCCTATGGGGCTGCAAACCCCTTCAGCTCCTTGGGTCCTTTATCTCATCCATTGGGGACCTTGTGCTCAGTTCAGTGACTGGCCGAGAGTGTCCCCCTCTGTATTTGTCATGCACTATCAGATACTCCCAGGTGACAGCTATATCCGGCTCCTGTCAGCAAGCACTTGTGGGCACCCACAATAGTGTCTGGGTTTTGTAATTGTATATGGGATGGATTCCTAGGTGGGGTAGAATCTAGATGGTCTTTCCTTCAGACTCTGCTCCACACTTTCTGTATCTCCTTCTGTGGGTATTTTGTTCCTCCTTCTAAGAAGAACTAGACAGTGTGCTGTTTTATATCACTGTGGTCCCTCTAGCCACCATCTTGTTCTTTCCACTATGTTTACCACTCTGTTTTCCTCACAGAATGTATCTAAATGTATTTCATCTGTAAATAGGTATTGATTTTATATTTGTATTTGTAAGTATATAAATAGAGTGATAGTAAGGCTATAGAAAGGGATTCCTCTTATACTTTTAAAAACACAGATTGAACCTTAGAGCCTCACACATGCTGGGCAAGTACTTTACTCGGCATTACATCGCCCAGGCTACTCTGTGGTTTTTAATTTGGAGGTAGAGCCTCACACTGGAGCGCAGACAGACCTTGAACTGCCTTTCTTCTCGCCTTGGTCTCCCAAATACCTTTTCACTTCTGATGGTCTTTCAGTAGTCCCGTCTGCTCTATAACTTGTACAGATCATATGTGGATCAGAAAGTTTAACATATAGACTGGGCCTTCCAGGAAAAGTTAGGAAAGTAGAGTGGATGATCATTTTGTAGGTTAAGTCATTTAATATTAACATGTATGTTTTTAATGAGCTCTGTGACCAACTAAAATGTCAAATTCTAGGAAGGAAACAGACTAAAGGTGCCATGTATTTAGCATGGAATATTGGTGACTTAAGCTCTTAGCTGATTTGCCTAACGTGTTAGACCAAGGCTGTCCAATAAAAATCCTGTGGTAGACATACAGGTAGGATTTGATGCAGTCTAGTTGTTGTAAAATGTTCTTAATTTAAAACACTAAAAGAAGCAGATGAAATGAAATTTTATTTTATATTATTCATACATAAAAATATTTCAGTATGAAGTGTAAAATTTTAACACATAGAATATAATTAAATATAAATTATCCATATATTTGAATATTTATGGTATATCCCATTTAATATTTCTTTTATTTGCTGTGTAAAAGCAAAGACAATTTAAAATACAATTTTATAAAATATATATAGAGAGATATAAGTGAACTACAAATGATTTGTATATACATAAGATAGAGATTTATTAATGAGATATTTTACTGTGTCTGGTTCATTTTGTTTTGTTTTGTTTTCTTAAGTCTTTGTAACAACCTGTGAGTTTTATACAGACTCACATCTGAATTCTAACTGGCTGTATTTCCAGTGTTTAGTCGCCAGTGGCTGCTGCAGTGGTCAGTCTTACATGAAAAAGTTAGCTTATCATATATTATTTTTTCGTTAAAAATTAGACTTGGTGTCCATGTTCTAAAGTAACATGTGTAGGAGCTTCCAAGTTTTCTATTTGAGTCTCAATTGAAATGCACATGAAGAATAACATCTCTCTTGGTCATTTAGTGATGCCCCATGCCGACATTTGAAAGGTGCATTTCTTTACAGAGGATTATTTGGACATGTGGTTTTTGCTGGAGTGTTCTTCATTTGTCACCTTGACACTTCACCTTCTCAGGTTAATGTTTTGGACAAAACACCACCATAAGTACAGATTAAAATCTGTGTGCCACGTGTGAATTAGCATTTGAAGTCATATAAACTGATAAAGGCAAAGGCAGATATAGTTTGTCAGCAAATCCTCTCCCTCTTTCCTTCAGCAGTTTACTTTTTTCATCATCCCTTTACTCTTTTCCTGTTTCAAGTGTCACAGCTGACTGATACACCATCTTACATGTTCACACTTGGAGATTCTCTTCACGGTTATTCTCTGCAAATGCCAGCCCCCTGGTACGGCTGCTCTGTTTTCTGTGACAGAGAATTTACCTAGGGTCGTCCATTGAAAGCCGGGCTGCAGCAGGGGAGGGGAGTGAGGCCTGTATAGAGGAGACCCCTTGTGAGCACTTTGAATTTTCCAGTTTATTTTTAACCTGTTTTCCAGTGTTCCTTCTTGTGAATCTGACCTTTGGACCTCAACTTAGACAAGTTACCTCCATTTTACAAAAGATGTGCTGTTTCCTAGCATATCTCTAGACTTCTGTGAAAGAGGACATCCTTATGTTAGCTCGCCTGGCCATTTTTACCAATGGCCGATAAAGCCACACAGGTGAAGAGATTTGGAGAGGCACAAGTTTTTAGTGTCATCGTGGATGTACGGCAGATTAGGAAGCATTAAAATATATTCATTTGTGAAGGTTGGTTTTAATGTTTTGTGGAATCATTAATGTTAGTTATGCCCTGTATACTAATGCTTGAGTTAATTTAATATGTGAACAAAATGATTATTTTTAACTTACTAAGACCCTTATTAGCATGAAATACAACCTTAGCAGTGACTTGCATCTGTAAAGGTTAATAGAAACTCAGCCATCTCTTAGCTGCTTTGAATAAGGTCAGAGTCTGTTTTCCTCATGGAAGATTTTCTGACTCACAAAATTAAGGCATGATCCTGCCTCACATTTACTTGTGAATTTATGAAATGTCAAAACAACATTTCAGGGGATATAAAGCCAGAAATAGAAGCTACTGAAATGTTCAAGTAGTTGTAACCTTATGGAAATCTGGAGGGTAGCCCTGTGATTTGGGGGCAAGCAAAACACCCACTAAATCTAGTCAGAACCATCTTCGTTTGTTTACCCTGTGCAAAGATGGGAAGGTTAAGTTAGATTCCCATCCTGCATGGCTCGCCACCCTTTCCAACCATGTGAAGATACCATCTAATAAGCCAAGATTTTAAAAACAGAAATGCAATTAATTATCCTTGAAGAAATTGTTCCTTTTTTTAAACTGTTCTCACTGGAACTAGTTTAATATTTATACTTAAAACACACTTTTGGGTCAAAGAAATTATAAAATCCATTATTGACATACAGGAGTGTGAACATCTAGGGACAAAGAATTGAAAACATGTTCTACCAAAAGAATCACAGACATTCAATTCAGTTTTACTTTGATACCTAGACTGCCTGATACTTACTTTTCTAACGCTTACGAGCCCCGGGACATACACTGCACACCCAGGCTGGTTCATTTTCTCTGGCTCACGTGCCCCCACTTCAAGGAAAAAAGGGGCCTCATTCCATAATGTCTGTGTTATGACTGACATTCATTCTGAAGTTACACACCATGAGAAGTAGACTCAAGGTAGGCTTAATCCAGATCACTTGAAAGCAACTAGTGGTTCTAACTAACTGAAGAAAAGTTAGGTACAGTTGAGTTTTATCAAGTGATTGTAGAACATGTAGGCTTGGGCTTATGAAAGACACAAATTTTAAAAACTGCCCGCCTGCTTATGGCTGGTTACACACACCACTATATAATTCTATTGCAAAAAAAAAATTTGTTTATTTCTTTCCCTTTGTACACATGCATACCCTTTGCCACACAGCCAGATGGTAACCACTAATTCTTAGAGACTTGGCTCAGAAACAATGTAACATCCAAGCTCTGTTCCCCCTCTTCAGTGTCCCTTTAGCACTAGACATTTGCTCTTGTATTGCCATGCATTTTCTGCAGCAAGCCACACTGACTGTTCTCTGACTGCAGGTCTCCCTTGCAGCTATATGCCCATGTGATATATACTGATGAGCCATTTTTACAGAAGCCGCATCGTATATAGTGGTTCTCTATTTTGTCAGATGCAAGAAATCATTGCTGAGAAGCTGATTGTTTATGTTCCTTGGAGAAAGAAAAGTGGTTGCCAAATATTTGGCAAGGCAGCAATTGTTGAAATGTGAACAGGTTTACACTGCAGATTTGATATTCTGTGGTCTAGAGATGCTGGTCTAGAGAGGAGAGGTCTTACCAAGGGACACTTACAGCATGCTACCCTGTTCCTACATGGTATGTATAGTTATGGGAAGATAGCTGGTGTGCTTCCCAAAGAGACCTAAATGGTCATGTGCATAATAGAACTGAAGAGCTGAAGAGCTCTAAGATGGTCACATTTTTATCTAGGATGGATGGATATATTTTGAATAATTAGAAAAAATCAAAATGTCGAAACTGCAATTCAAGGCATGGTGCCATAATCTCAGGACACACCCAAGGAATCAGTCTCTGTATTCACTGCCTTCATCTGACAGAAAAGCTTTCCATTAACTACAAGAGGACGTTCTACTGCTGAACCTGGAAGGGGAAATAGAAGCATGAAGGCTTCTGCGGGAACCATGACACACTTAGAAAATGTCCCTTGTGAGGAAGCTACTTGCCTTCAAATATTGTTGTGGGTTGCTAGCACCAGTGTGCAGAATAGTGGTCAATCTGCCTTTTTCCTTCAGTGTTGACTCAAGAACTTTAAATTATTATTGTGTTTTTTTCTTGTAATTTATATGGAATCAGAGGGGACAGCAGCTACCATCACTGCCATGAAGACTCACAGGGAAATGGTCTAGGACAGAACAAGTGTTGATCATAGTTGAAGGCAGTCTGCTTGGAATGAAAATGCCCTTTGTCATATCATGTTGTTAAGAAGAATCCAGTATTGTGGTTCAAGACAGCAAGGCTACCCTGACTCCTTCAGTGTGTAGCATTCAGCAAGCCTCAGACTATTGTAGGGGCAAAAAACCAAACCAAACCAAAACAAAAAAACAAGATTTTTGTTTATGCCTATACTGTGAGGTTATTTAAAACAAATTTTAAAAGACAAGTGGGGTAGTTAATATCTTTTACTCATTCATATTCAAAGAACCAAATTGAGAGCTTACTACAGAAAGCATATATAAAGAAGGAAAACAGGGGTGATGATTGCACAGAACTCTAATACAAAAGATAAAGTGTTCCTCTTCCTTGTTCCTGGATTCTTCCCACAGTGCATGCTGTCCTCTCAGCCTCGTGCAGTCGCTAGGAGAAGCGAGATTCTTAATGTCTAACCTTTGGCAGAGAAACAAACATACTGCCTCGCTGTAACGGTACAGCTGGGAAAATCCAAGGGGGTTAGGTTGGTTGTTTTAGTGTCACCCAGGCGGCAGGTGTTAACCTCTGAGCAGAAGGGCATTCCTCACTTCTGCCTGTCTTAGAGCAAGAACCGCTGCCCAGGAAATCATTACTACCTTTCTAGGATTGTTTTACTGAAGTTAAAAACGTATACGTCATTATTAACTCATAGAGCCTAACATCTTTGAATAAGATCTATCCTCCTCTTCTTCCTCCTTTCTCTTCCTCCTCCTCCTCCTCCTCCTGCTCATCATCATCATCATCATCATCACCCATGAATTGCTTTGCCTTCCTTGAGAAAAAGAACACAGATATCCTTTTGGGCAAGATGTGCCAATTAAGATACCAGTGCCTTCTCCATGACACTTAAAAGTCTGTGATCAGCTTGATACTGTTTTCAGCTTTGTTTTCTATTGTGATGAAATATGTTTGCAGGAAAATTCACAGATCTACAGCCTTTTGGTCCTATCATATGGTCCTCTTAAAATTCAAATGTCTTCTGATTCTCTGAAATATGTCTTTATATCTGTCTTTACTACTAATTGTATACTTTCTAATACTGTACTCCCCAATCCCAGGAGGCTGTTGAGTATTTAATGTGGCTAGCCTCAATTGAAATTTAATGTGGGGGTAAAATACACAGCATATCTTGGACTCAGTGCAAAAATATGAATGTGAAATATCCTGGAAGTTTTTATATTGATTACCTTTTGAAGTTGTATTTTTAGAGATGTTAGGTTAAATATCAAATTTAAATTTCACTATTACCTTTGACCTTTTTTCTACTATGGCTATCAGATCGTTTTAAACTATGTTTAGGCTAATAGTGATTTTTTTTTAATTAGGTAGAGCAAATTTAGATATCAAGTCATGTTAGAGCAATTCCTGTTTCATGGTAATTACTGTTTCATAGTAATGTTTGCTTAACTTAACTATTGAGCAGAAATTAAAGGGTGAAACTTTATGATGGTTTTAATTTTATTTTGTCTATTATTATTATTGGTGTGTATGTATGAGAGAGCAGGGGAGAGGCATGGGTGTAGAAGCCAGGTGAGAACTTTATAAAGTTCTTTGTGTCAGTTCTGGGGATCAGACTTGTGTAGTCGATTGGTAAAGCAAACATTTCTTTTTTTTTTTGTTTGTTTGTTTTTGAGTTTTATTTTTTATTTTACTTTTTTTATTCGATATATTTTTTTATTTACATTTCAAATGATTTCCCCTTTCCTGGCTCTCCACTCCCTGAAAGTCCCATAAGCCCTCTTCCCTCACCCTGTTCCCCCATCCACCCCTTCCCACAAGGCACACATTTCTAACCTCCTGAGACATATCATTAGCCCCGCAATGACTTTTAACTACTTACAGTGGCACTGTCAGTTTAGAAAATGATATGGCAAGATGGGATAGGTTAGGTCTAGAAATCCGAAGATACTTATTAGTTGTCTTTGGTGTGTGGTGTCTAAACACGTGTAGGAAGAGATGCAGACTCTGACTATAGCCACGTTAGCATAAGATATTTAAATATACCTGCATGGTTTACCTATTTGGTTACCCATGATTTTATTGCCCCATGCCATGTCGGTTCAAGAGAGACTCATTTCCTGAATGGTTTTCCTTGTATTTAGCCATAGTTCTTATAGAGTGCTTAGAAATCACATTAATATGTAAGCTTTGTTGTAAGTATGGGCCTCCAGATCTTTTCTCAGAAATCCTGGTTCAGCAGGGGTGGACCCTCAGAATCTAGAGTTCACCCCCAGAACAGCTCAGTGCAGGGCTTTTCAACAACACTGGGGAATACTGCCATATGATGTGTAATCTAGAAATGTCCAGGAAGTCTGTATAGGAGAGGCAGTTTGCACAGTGATATTTCTTGTTGGTATAAAGAACTACAGTGAATGTATAGTTTACTGATCAAAATTAATCAAAAATGTTACAGCAAAACAATCAATCAACAGAAGCATAATCAAAAACCATCTATGGAATGGAAAAAGAGCATTTGTGAACCATATAGCTCTAATGTTCAAAGAATTCAATAACAAAAATGTCTGATTTTAAAATGGAGAAAGGTTGGAATGGACTCTTTTCTAACAAAAATAAACGAACTGTCAGCAAAACTACAGAAAGATGCTCACCATCACTGATAATCAGGGGAATGCAAGCTAAAACCATAGGAGCTGTCAGATAGTGCTTAATAGTGTGGCCTCTGGAGAAAAGTGGTGCTGAGAGGAAGGATGTGGAAAGTTTGGGACCAGATGTGCTGCTGGAGTAGGCTTCAGTGAAGACATAGGACCTGTAGAAACAGTTGCAGACAATTCAAAAGAAAAGAAAAAACTACCATATGAGTTAACTATCCCACTTCTGATTATAAATCATACTTATACAATAGAAGGGTCTTTATGATCCCTATGTTCATTGCATCAGTATTCATAGTAGCTAAGTGTGGGAGCAGCCTGTCAGCAGGGTATGAGTATATGCAATGGACTGTTATTCAGTTTTGATGGGGAGGGAAGATTGGACTTTATCATGCTACAGGGCACTGTGCAAAGTGAAAGAAGCCAATCACAAAACACAAATACTACGTGGTTACACTTATAACGAGGTCTCTAAAGTTATCAAATTCACAATCAGATAGTTGAATGGCGATCGCCCTGGGCAGACAGGGGCTGATGGTAAGTTGCCAGTTCAGTGGGGATGAGGTTTCAGTCACGCAAGATTACATTTGAGAGATCTGTTCTGTCGCAATGTATTGCAATATACTGTCCTGTACATGTAAAAAATGAAAAAGAGGTCTCTCAGCCCACAGAGATGTGAGTTTGATCCCAGGACCCACATAAAAAGTCAGGAATGATGGCACATGTTTGTAATCCCAGTTTTAGAGAAGAAGAGATTAGGGGTTCTCTTGTCATGCTCAGGTCTCAGTGAGAAGTCCTGTCTCACAAATCAAGGTGGACAGCTCCTGACACACACAGACACACACACACACATGTTCATGCATACACACCTGCTAATACACAACCTAAAAATGAGATTTAAAAATGTTTTACTCGTGCTCGCTTCGGCAGCACATATACTAAAATTGGAACGATACAGAGAAGATTAGCATGGCCCCCGCGCAAGGATGACACGCAAATTTGTGAAGCATTCCATATTTTTTATATTGAGGATTCTTCAGCATGCAATAAGGATACATGCTCCACTATGTTCATAGCAGCCCTATTTGTAGTAGCCAGAAGCTGGAAGGAACCTAGGTGTCCTTCAACGGAGGAATGGATACAAAAAATGTGGTATATTTACACAATGGAGTACTATTCAGCCATTAGAGACAATGAATTCATGAAATTCTTAGACAAATGGATGGAGCTGGAGAACATCATACTAAGTGAGGTAACCCAGTCTCAAAAGATCAATCATGGTATGCACTCACTGATAAGTGGATATTAGCCTAGAAACTTTGAATACCCAGGACATAATCCACAACTTAAATGATGTCCAAAAAGAATGGAGGAGTGGCCCCTGGTTTTGGAAAGACTCAGTGCAAGAGTATAGGGGAATTCCAGAACAGGGAAGTGGGAAGGGGTGGATGGAAGAACAGGGGGAGGGAAGAGGGCTTATGGGACTTGCGGCGAGTGGGGACCCAGAAAAGGGGAAATCATTTGAAATGTAAATAAAAAATATATCAATAAAAAATAAATAAATAAAAAATAAAAATGTTTTACTCTAATAACAAAAAATTAATCAAAAAGTACCAATTCCCTTAACAGTTCATGGTAAAGCAAACTCAAAGAAAGAATATCATAATTTCAGTTTTTGAGCATTTTATGGTAATTTTTGTTGGGAGTATTCAGTAAATGTACCCTTGGGAGTGTGTGTGTGTGTGGTGTGTATGTGTGTGTGTGTATGTGTGTGTGTGTGTGTGTGTAGGTGAGAGAGCTTGAATGTATAACCATTCTGAGAATACACAGAATAACCACAAAGTGCACTTACCTTGGGTGTGCTTCCCGAGGCAACTTGTCTCAATACCTGGCTGCCCTCCATGAGGAAGAGAAAAAAGGGTTGCTGTCATTGCAGATACTAGGAAGAGGTCCATTCTTCCTTCTTATTCCAATATCCGATTGAAATACTCAAAGCCATTCTCTTAAAACATGTTTAAAGGGAAACAATCAGCAATTCAAAATAAACAAAAGCGAAAACACCCCTGTGATTTTAAGGGTGCTGGCCACCACACTGGCCTAATTATGGTGATCAGTCAATCCAAAGGGCATCCAGAAGTGTTAGCACACATACTAAATGCACACTTGGCAGCCAGAGGTCTTACCCTTCCTTTCTCAGGAACTCCCAGGCAACTGGAGAGCTCTGCCTCTGGGGCTGGCTTGCTTCCCTGAGGTAAGGCAAAGACATAAGTGATTCCCATATTCTCAAGAAATGAAAATATGTTTTAAGCCTGATGTATATCACCCCTGCTTCTGCCCTCTTAGAATCCAGTTCTGTCACATTGGTCTTTTGGGGGGGGGGGTTAATTTTTGTCTATTTTTGTTTTTGCAACACTAATTTATCTCTTTAAGAACTTGAGTATGAAATGATTCAAGTGTAATAAAGAGGCATAAAATGATAATACTCACCTTGTGTCTTAAGCAACGAAGATATTCCATGTACAACTGAAAGCACTGTGCATCCCTCTCACACGTATCGTGCCGCCTCCTTACAAAGCAGCATATGCACTCCACTGGAATGTATAATTGTATGTTTTATGTATCAGTTAAAATAAACTGAACTTAAAATTAAAGGGAAGAGGGTAATAAGCCTGGACCAGTAAGAAAGCTCAGCAGGTGTGATTCTTGCTACCTACCTCACAGCCTGAGTTAGAGCTACAGAACCCAGATGGTACAAGTAGAAAATGTATCCTCAGTGCACTTGTTCCATCACACTCTGCACTCTGTTTTGTGTGTGTGTGAACACCATGGGATGTGCATTCATACACACACACACACACACACACACACACACACATGCAATATATGTCTTTATAAGAATTGTGATTTTAATGTTTCAATATGCACTGTTGGTGCAAGTCCATATTCTGAATTCTGACCTCATGACAGCTAGACCTATTTATTTGGTGGTGTTTCCTTTCAAACAACTGTATGTTTTATAGAAAAGGTGAGTACTAAAGACTTTGAAGCATACCTTTAAAAATAAATCATAAATATTAGCATAGGTATTATTTCATTATTTTAAGCTTTATATAAATGACAATGCATTTGATACAGTCTTATGAAACCTGCCTTTAAAACCATCATCGTGCCTGTTCATTCCCTAAGCTTCGTTTAGGATATTCGCTCTAGTGTTGCTTCGCTGAACCATTTTTGACATCAATATTTGACATTATTGTGGAATAGTATTTGTTCCGTATCATGCAACTAGATCTGAGATACATTGAAAATATTTTTTCAAATTAATGTACAGTTGTAATATAGTTTATAACCATTCAACGTATTTCTTTTATTTCAGGTTTAATATAACATATCCTATCATGCTTTTTCTCTGCCCCTTCACAAATCATCAGCAGTAGAAAAGAGAAGAAAACATGTCAGGACACAAATGGTAAGGAATTTGTTACCTTTTCCTACATTGGATGATGCTAAATGCGAACTGCATAGTTTGTGCTCAGTAAATGGGGATGAGGTGGAATAATCAAGTGACTTTAGCAGTAAATAACCAGCTATCCACCTCCCAGTGTTAGTACACATTGTTTTAATACCTCTGCTAAATGTGGAATTAAAACCAAGTAACAAAAACTTTATATTCATGTCATTTATATTTGCTAAGAAACTTACTTGGGTGGAAACTTTCTCTTAGGAATCTAAAGATAATTTTTTTAAAAAGATAATTTTCTTACCACCATATCATATAACCTAATAACTTGATCCATGTTTGCTCCTACCTTGCTTATAACTTCCACAATTGAAGGCAAAGTACAGTGTTATATAGGGTGGGTAAAGAATGGTTGTACAATCATGCACTGGTCAGTTCCATTAAGCTGTAGACGCTACTTTATCACCTGTGAACATTCAGAAGTCAGTCAGAGTTAGACGTAGTATTCATGTTAGCTCTATCATGTATATGCCTGTAACACGTCTAAGCAGCACGTGAACCTTTTAGAAGTCCTTTAATTGCTATGTCTTAGTTTGGTGAACCTGTGACCCACCAAACAACTTGAATGCTGTCCAGTTTTACCTCTTTAATTTGTGTCATGAAAAAACCAATTAGTAGTTTTATTTTCATCTGTGAAAATAGTTATAATAAAATATACATTTTAATTCTTGCCTTCTTACTAAGAAAAATATCAGGGTCAAAGTCCTCTATACCATCACACTTTAAAAGAATTTTTTTGTATCTTAAAATATAGTAAGCTTTACAAAATTATTTACCAAATGGATCTGGTACTTTACATCCCTGAGCAGTTGCCATGTATGTTCATGCACTGGGCTCTGTCTCATCACCCTCCCAGTGACTGACGTGTCCTGGCATGCTCAGTAGTTAGCCCTTTGGAAACTGGAATGTCCTGAGGCGTAGGTAATCCCTTTCAGTACTCCGCTTTGTGTCTTGTTGAAGATATATTGCAAGATCTCAGTTTTTCATTCTGTGTGACTTTGAGCAAGATCCTTAACATTTTGAAACCTGAGGTTCCCATTTGTTAGATGATGGGTGGTTACCAGATTTCTACAGCACCAGCATCTTTTCTACTCCAAATGGAACTTTTCCCCCCCATTGATCTATGATCATTGACAAAAAGAAAAAAGAAAAGGAAAAGAAAGAATGAGCTGATAAAAAGTCTATCCAATACCTCATTTTTTTTAGAATCTCATTTTCCTGAAATAATCTCCTATTTGAGCTAGGTCCTTCCTGTCTTTTAATTGTCTACATTGGGTAGAAATGCCCACCTTTTTCATACATGGTATAAACGTTTCTCTTATTTCTTTAATATGAAACCAAAATAAATCTCTTCGCTAACGAGGAAAGAAAGAAGTAAACCTTAGCACACTCATAGGTTCCCACTTCTCTCACTGAAGATAAGTTTTATTAAGGACGTCATCAGACAGGTTTTTCTGATGTTTTTCAGACCAAACATGTTGATGGACATTGTAAGTAAACATAATGAACTTACAAACCATGAGTATACATCAAGTTTGAGATATGGGCATTTTGCTACAGTATTGTAAAGCAGCTCCTGCTCTGGAACATCTAATGTGGTGATGGGTGAGAGTGGGAGGAAGATGGATTTTTAGGGACCCTGTGTGGGCCTTTGAAGCTGGACTGAACCATGTAGGGAGTAGACAGCGAGGAGTAGGGACACAGCAGCAACCGCAAACCTGCTGTCAGTATTTGGGGTACTCTGATCACTTTAGTGGAATCCGGTGTCATTCCCAATTGTGATTCTAATTCTTCTTTACATATTTTTATTTGCTTTTTATTAAAGTCTTTCTAAGGAATGGCTTCCTATCTATATATTTTCAACATTTATGCTGAAGAATTTAGTTTTTAACACCCAGAGATCTATAACAGATTGTAGAATGTAAATTTTTGGTTTCATTGTTCTAAGAATAATTAGTAGTAAGTTTACACCCTTAAGAAAGTCTGGAGTGCATAATCGGTATTGATAACGACAGACCCTGGGGTAGCAAATCTCCAGAACTTACTTCTTCAGCATAAGGGACACCTTCTGGCTTGATTAGCCACTCCATGTTTCCCTTCCCCCGACCCAGAAGCCATTCTTCTCCCTGACTTCCAGTCTGACAGTTTCAGATGCCTCTGTAGCAGATTTTAGACATGCTATTTTTCAGCCCCTTATCTCCTCTTCTGCTGTCACCCCACTGCGGCATAATGGAGGTGTGGAGAGACGTGCTGCTGTCTGTCCTTATCTCTGACTCACTGGGCTCCTGAGCTAGTTAGCTGGCTGCCTGGGCATCACTTTTTCTACACCCAGAAGGAGCATGTCCCAACTAAGATATACATGTATGTTCTTGTTCATGTTCAATGTCTTGATTTTCTTTAAAAATATCTTTTTTGGGGAGATTTATTTTGTAGAATAATTTTTAATAGCAGAATTATTTTTTCTAATAATTTATTTTTTTAAATCATTTTTACATCGGGATCACAGCCTCCTCTCTCCTCTCCTCAATTCTACTGTAATAAATCCTTCCCCATATGGCCCCTTCCCCTTGGGTATGACCCCTGCCCCAGGCACATCCTCCCTGCATGAGGCCCAAGCAGGCAGTCTAGGTAGGGGGAAGGGGATCTAATGACAGGGAACGGAGACTAAGATAGCCCCCACTCCATTTATTAGAGGTTCCACATGAAGACCAAGCTGCACATCTGCTACAATTGTGTAGGGGCCTAGGTCCAGCCCTTGATTGCTTCCTAGTTGGTGGCCCAGTCTCTGTGAGCCCAAGGCCCAGGTTAGTTGACTGTAGGTCTTTTTGTAGTGTCCTTGGCCCCTCCGGCTTCCTCAGTTGTCCTCCACTCTTCACAAGACACTCAAGCTCAGCCTGATGTTTGGCTGTGGGTCTCTGAATCTACCTCCATATGCTACTGGATGAAGCCTCTCAGGAGACAGTTAGGTTGGCTCCTGTCTACGAGCATAGAAGAGTATCATTAATAGTGTCTGGGGTTGGCTCTCTCACATGGGATGAGACTAAAGTTGGGCCAGTCACTGGTTGGCTGTTTCTTCAGCTTCTGCTCCAAACTTACTATTCAATAAAATTCTTTAAAAGATACAGAATTTTCTAACTCTAACTTTTAAAATTGTGGAGTAAGTTAGAATTCATTGATGTTTATGGCATAATAATCCCATAAGGAGCATTTGTAGGTTTATCAATAATGTAAATGTACACTAGAACCTCATATGTAGCTAAAAATGCTTTGTAGTATACTATCTCAATCCTTGAAGGTCCTTTGAAAGCCGTGAGTAAGATAGTTCTCTATTGTTCTTAGCAGTTATTCCTGGGAGTTGCAGGACCGGCTTGCTCAAGATAAGTCAGTTGTCAATAAGATGCAACAGAAATATTGGGAAACGAAGCAGGCCTTTATCAAAGCTACAGGGAAGAAGGAGGATGAGCACGTTGTGGCTTCTGATGCAGACCTGGATGCCAAGCTAGAGGTAAGTTCTTCGTAGCTCTTAGACCCAGCAAAGGCACCTTGCGAGGGGCAAGGCCTTCATGAGGAACACCTGGGATCAAGTCAGTTCAATATTAGCATATTTTTTAATCTACAAACTCTCCCCTGAGTGCCTCTTTTAATGTGTCGTGTTTCCAAGCACTAAGTTGGAATGCATGAAATATCATAAATTCAAGTAAGTGTTTGTTGAAAACCGAAACACAATCAAAGATCTACTCATTACATCTCAAAAACCACAGTTGAACATACAGGCCAGGCAAATGTTTAGTTAACAACAAACCAAATGACCTGTAAAGTAGATTCTAGAAATACTGGTACAAAGTCATGGAAGATTCTAGAATAAATTAACTAAGCAGCTTGTTAGTTAATCTATGTAGCAAGTGTCTTAATATCAGGTTGATTACTGGGTTAGTATAATGAATAAAAGGCCTGCTGCATCATTGTCCAACTGAACATTTTTACTTTTAGTTTTCGTTACATTTTGAAAGCAAACATCAGTTCTGTGAGTGACGGGGCACTGAGAAGAATACTGTGTTCCATGGATGATAGTCTATAGGATCTCTACATTTACTATGTCAGCTAAAGTTAATGAGATGAACATTAACGGGGCTGCACTTAAAAGCTCAAGATTTCCAAGCCTTTTCAAGAATCTTGAAACATTAGCAAAAGGCTAAGAGCACATAGAGGGTAGCTGTCAGTTATACAGGATGGTCTTGGGTGTGGAAGAAGGATATGACTCATTCTGGGAATCTGAGGACGGAAGCAGATCTAGGCAGAGCTTTCTAGGGTTTATTATGAGAGATGGGCTGGCCTCAAGACCACAGATGCCCTGCCCTGCACAGTGGAACCTGAGCTACTGCTGCCTCGGTAACAAGAATTCTTATTCGTTCCAGCCACTATGGGGTTAAATTAGATATGATTTCAGTAATAGTATTGAGTGAGTGCTTGTCCTGTCTTGACAGCCTACTTCCTGAAAGCTCCTGACATACCCTCTGCCTCTTCCCCTGGGTTTCCTTTCCTTTCCTTTCCTTTCCTTTCCTTTCCTTTCCTTTCCTTTCCTTTCCTTTCCTTTCCTTTCCTTTCCTTTCCCTTTTCTTTTCTCTTTCCTCTTCTTTTCCCTTTTCCCTTTCCCTTTCCATTCTTACACTACTCACACCACATTCCAGACACTAAGGTCTTTTCTCAGATCCCTCGGTATGACCAGCTAGTTCAGGTTTGTCAAAGCCGTTTCCGTGGTCTACCTGGACATTCTGCCCTAGATCATTCCTTGCCTGACTTGATCTCATAGTTCTCACATCCTAAAGGTGAAGTCGCTGGCTGTCTACCCACAGACCAGCTGCTCACTGCCATGTGGCCTAGCCTCCTTTTGCATAGAGTACTCATTTCTATAACAGAAATCCCTCTGGTGGGTAATGCACTATGAGGCAGGCGAAATCCTCTCATGCACAGTCCATGGAAAAAACCTCAGGTGTGAATTTGTTTGCCTGCCTCCTCACCACTCAGAGGTCAAATTCCAAGTTAGCTCTTAATCACCGCCATGTTCCCAGCCTGTCCCAGGCACAGTTTCAAACCGAACGACTATGTAAATAGTCACTATATATTAGAACAAACAAGTCTCAGTTCTCAGCCATTTCTCTTCTACCACTGGAAATTGTGAAATAGCAGCCGATGGGGTGCAGCTTCTGAAGAGGTTCACCATGGAACAGGGTAGAAAGAGGAAATGTCTTTTCTGATATTTGTATTGTAAATATAGTTTAAGTCATTCAGAGCTGTATCTGCTTCTTATATCTCAGTGCTGTTTTTCTTAAACAATCTGATAAATACAAACATTTATCCAAAAAGTAATTTAAGCTTGGCATAGTGGTAGTCCTGTAATCTTAGGAGGATGAAGCAGGAGATTGCCTGTCTGGGTTTCACAGCAAGAACCTATCTCAAAGATATAGTAATTTAATATTTAATTTAATTTACTATGTCTTAAACATATCTGTTTATCTGGAGGTCCTTGCAGCAGCATTTATAAATATAAATATGCTCTCATTTAAGTATACACTGTCATAGACAATGCATCCAGCATATCTGGACTTAGTGTTTTGTCCACCCTAGGGATTTCTGTTGCAAAAATATTAATATAGGTACAGATTTTCATAAAATGAGTCGACCAGTAGAACGTGAGAATTGTATGCAAACTATTATGAAGTGTTCTTACACTGTATGACCTGCAGAAGGCTAATTTACTCTGCAGGCCCAGAAAATAAGTCCCCATACCAGGCTTGATTAGTAGTTAGATTTGGGGCTGGGGAAATGTTTGATGCACAAGCACATGGACCTGAGTTTGTATCTCACGTGAATCAAGACATGGCACTGACTCTCTCTCTCTTTCTCTCTCTCTCTCTCTCTCTCTCTCTCTCTCTCTCTCTCTCTCTCTCTCTCTCTCTCTCTCTCTCTCTCTCTGTGTGTGTGTGTGTGTGTGTGTGTTTTCAGGGTCACTCAGTTCCATTGCTTTTAGTGGTATGATGAGATAGCTTCACGACAGAAGTGCCTGGCAGAAGAAACTTGTTTACTGTATAACAGCCTAGAAACAGAGAGAAGGCTGGACTCCTAATACCTCTTCAAGGCCATGTCCTCTGTGAGCACACTTCCACTCCACTCACCTCCTTAGAGGTCCTTCCACTTCCTACAGGCAGACAACTAATCTTTAGCATAGGGCTTTGGGAGACATTTGCTCTCCAAACCAAAACATCTCTTCTGTTTTTCAAGAATGCTCTCAGTTTCTGAGGGAAAGAACAGGATTACACTATCAGTCAGGTTTCCCTCAAGGAACAGAGCTGACAGGATGAGTGTATATTTGAAAGGGGGGATTTATTAGAGTGGCTTGCAAGTATTTATCTAGCTGTGGTCTGGCTAGTCCAATAATGACTGTCTTTCTAAGGACAGATCATCAGTCCAGTAGTTGTTCAGTCCACAAGGCTGTCTTTCTCAGCTGATTTTCAGTCTACATTAGAATCATGGAGAAATAGGCTTGACACCAGCAAAGAAATTCAGTAGAGATAAAGTTGCTCATGAACATGAAGAAAAACAGGGAAAAGAAAAAATTTTATTTTCTTCTCCCGTGTTCTTTTATGCCACCAGAAAGTATGGCCCAGGTTTAGCGTGCTCAGCTCAAATGATCTCGTCAAGAACATTCCTCACAGGCGTGCCCAGTAGCTTGGAGTTTAGGTGATCCCAGATGTAGTCAAGTGAACAGCCAAGATTAACCATCACAATGACCATGAGCTCAAGTTTTGACTTTTTTTTTTCCAAGACAGGGTTTCTCTGTGTAGCCCTGGCTGTCCTGGAACTCACTCTGTAGACCAGGCTGGCCTTGAACTAAGAAATCTGCCTGTCTCTTCCTTCCAAGTGCTGGGATCAAAGGTGTGCACCACCACTGTCTCACTGTGTATTTTATGATATTGTTGGTAAATAGGTGGTGATGTTTGCTCTTAGCCTGGTACCATTCTAACAGATGTCTTCTTAATACAGAACACTTGGCCAGTTGAGTTTTACTTGCTTTGTTGAGTTGCTCACATATATGATAAAAGACACTGAGTTCATCAAGTAAATTAATGTCATTGTTTAAATATAACACTTAGCCTGCAGGGCCACCTTTTTTTTTTTTATTTACAAAAAACAGTACGTACTGAAGATAACAATTAGGTTAGAATGAACATTGGATCTCTGGTGTACCAAGCCCTCTAGCTGGGCCCTTCCCTGAAGTTTTGTTTTTCATCTGTTATTTCAAGAGTCTGGGAGGAAAGAATATTCCTTAGAACTTAACATAGATCATGAGATGAGCAGTTTCAGGGAGTACAGATTTGGGGGCAGTGATCAGTCACTGTATGTTTCTCTACATGTGACACCAGATGCACTCAGACATGTGTGTCTTTGAGCAGGAAAATGGAGTATTGTGCTTTCATTTTTACTTGCGCCTTTATGCTCACGGGCTCGTAGATCTTCCTTGCACTGTTGCCTGCCTCACAGCCCTGTATTGTGTTTCCTTGCAGCTGTTTCACTCAATTCAGAGGACCTGTTTGGACTTGTCTAAAGCAATTGTGCTCTATCAAAAGAGAATATGTTGTAAGTATGGTTTAAGTATGTCATTGAGCCAATAGTGAGAAAGAGCAGGACATTTTTGCCTTAACATGTCATTTAGTAAGTTCAGGAACTACATGGGGGTGTGTCTGTGTTAGTTCAGATGGGAAGAAGTCTCTATTAGTTTTACCATTGATTTACTTAGGCTCTTTTCAAATCAAGTATCAGACTAGGATCTTTTTTAACTGAATCATCCATGAATACAGACATGCTTTTCATTTACGCAATTATAAATATTCTTTGAACTCTATATCTTGGGATTTTTTTATTAAGGGTTAGTTTTTACTTGATTTCTTTGGTTATTTTTGTTTGTTTGTTTGTTTTTCTTTAAATGACAAGTAGGGACAAGAGTCACAATTAGCTAATTTGCTGAATATATATTTTGTCACCAGAACTTCCTCATGAACATTTCTTATATTATCTTATAATATACATATATGTGGTTGAAATTATGTCCCAACCATGGGGCTGGAGAGATGACTCGGCAATAAAGAGCATGTGTTGTTCTTCCAGAGCTCTGACGTGAGGTTGGTTCTCAGGACTTGCACTCACACGGGACAGCCCATAGACACGTGTAACTCCAGTGACAGCAGATACAGCACCCTTTTTTGGCACTTTTCTCTATGGACACCATGCATCTTTGGGTTGTAGCAGCAGGAGCTGACTATTGGTTTGTGGATAGGCCGGGGCATCACAGTTGGAAAGGGGAGGAAGAGTTCTCTCTGCTTAGACTGATCAAGACCCTAGCTTTGATGGAGGACTAGAAATACAATCATCAGTGTGCGAGTGTTGCTGTGAGGCAGCCATAGAAGGAATGTGGTAAATCTCTAGGAACAGACTTGGGTTGATTTTAAAGGTAACATTCTAAATGAAAGAAAACAAGCAAAAATGCATATACCATGCTGCCTTTCATGCAGAAAAAAGAGACTGATAAAATATAAATATGTAAAAAGAAGGACACACAAAAATATACAAAAAGTACGTACGTTGTGCTGAAGAAATTCAAGAAGGATAAACCACAAGTGAAAAGAATTAGATCCCAGTTGAACAGTGGTGGAGAGTGCTTGAGAAGAGAAGAGAGGAGGAAGAAGGGGTGGGGGGAGGGGAGGGGGGAAAGCTTTATCTCAAAAGGTGCATAGTAAGTCTGACTCTTAAAACCATAGTGTAGTTTCCACACTCACAAAAGACCTAAACCAGGACACAGGTGGGGGCAGATAGAGTGAAATATAGACAGTCACTCACTGATTGGCTGAATTGCATTGCAAATAGCATCACTGAGCTGGTCAGATGAGAGAGAGCTCACTTCATTAATGCAGAGGACAGTGTTTTTAAGAGGACAGTAAAGCTAAACAGGAAAACAGGAGCAGATAATACAGTTATTGATCCTAAGTAAATAGGTGAACATTCTAAAGCTACTTTGTATAAGGTTAAACAACTAAATGTGGTGTCCTTGAGAGTCTGCTTCAAAAGCAGCTGCAGATCAGGGTAGAAGGCTCAAACACAGGGCTTGTATTGGAACCTGGTCAAAAGAATGACCCGTGATGAACAGTGCCTTGGGGAACTGTAGAAGGGTGGTGGTGGGGGGGAGGCAGAGGGCCTCTTACCTCAGGTGTTTTTTGTTCTTTCGATTGTTCTGGGGTATGGTTTCGTACCCCTGTGACACATATTTAAAATCAATTTATAAGACATGTTTCTTCTTGTTGGATAACATAGAACCCAATCTGGTCAGTGTACCCTAAACCTGGCTATGGCCTTCTGCCTTACTTTCGTGCTTTCACAGATATAATCTATAGCACATGCCAGGCTGTTTTGTTTTTCTGATCTGAAACAATCTTCCTTGGATCATTGTTTTCTTTGTTACACTCATGTATAAAAATACAGTGAAATGGATGCAAGATTATCTACAGCATTGGACGATAGGCCACCCCATTCTTTCAGGTCCTCAGATGCCAGGTCTAGTAGACAAGATCTGCGCAGGTCAGCTGAAAGACGACAGGGTTAGATGAAGTCATTGCTATTAACCCGTGCAGATCAACACACACAGAAAGGAACTCAAATAAGCCTGTGTGCCCTGATCGGCGCCTTGCCACTTTCCTGTCTTGAAGCATCTGGAAGCACCAGGAGCCCCTAGCACTGAGTGTTCCTATTGTTCTGTTCTTGTTTTCTAAATACCCCTTTCCACATCTTTGGGGAAATGACTGGTTTCAAGCTCACTGCAGGGAAATCAAAGATGAGCCTGGACTACCTTGCAGGGCAGCAACCTAAGGAAGTCCTTGAGAAAGGATGGGGACTTAAAGGACTCAGAAGCAAACCGACACAATTTGATCAACAAAGCAATGATAGTAATAAACTGTAAGCCATAGGGAATGTAGCTTCTGAGGGTGTCCGTGTGGAGATAGATGCACAGGTAGACGGATAGATGCACACTTGCCATGGTGTAAGCGGAATGATAAAACAAGTCCTTTCCTTCCTGGTCTGGTTTGTGTTGCTAGGATACATAGCATGACCAAAAGCAACTTGGAGAAGAAAAGGTTTAGTTCATCTTAAAATCGATAGTCATGAAGGGAAGTCAGGGCATTGACCTGGAGACGGGAGCTGAAGCAGATACCGGGGGAAATGCTGGCTACCTCCATGCTCTCTTCTCCAGCTTCTGCTTCGCCAGCTTTCTTGTAGAACCCAGGACCACCTGCCCAAGGGTGGTGCCACTTCCATATTAATGTGGGCTTGACCCTTCCACATTAATCATTAATCACAGAAATGCTTCCGGGGCCAATTTGATGGAGACAACTTCTCAACTGAGGTTCCCTCTTACAACTAGGATATCATTATGAAATAAAATATGTATGGGGGTAGGTTATACCTGGTGGACCCATGCCAAGGTATCCCCCTGAGAGATTACACCATGCAACAGATCTGGTATAAGGGGTTTATTTGGGGGAACAAGGAGGTGAGGATGTAGAGAAGGAGTGGAGGCAGACATGTTGGCAGGCAGACAGATAGGAGCAGGACCATGAGGGCAGAGATGAGAATGGGGCATTGAAGACAGAAATGGGGGAGCGAGAGAGAAGCTGTCAGGAGGAACCCATGGGGACAGGGAGAGCTGGAGTGGGTGGCAGTCCTTTTAAATGCTGCCTACCAGGTGGCGGCAGGTGATGGCATAAGCCCTGGAAGGAACCTAGTGGAATCTCTGTAAGGTAACAGCTATTCTTAGATAGCGTCAAAGTCTTACAATGCTGGAGTCTGAGGAACTGTCAGAGCTTGAAGGAAATGAAGGAGAATCTCTCATTGCTATGCGTGATCCAGGACTAAATTCTGGAACAGGAAAAAAAAAAACAATAATGGAAAATCTGGTAAAAATTCAAGTAAGGACTGTACTTTAGTTGGTCGATTGTATATATGTTAATTTTCTAGTTTTAAACCTTGAGCCATAGTAGTAGTAGTAGTAGTAGTAGTAGTAGTAGTAGTAGTAGTAGTAGTAATAATAATAATAATAGAAGTGGAGAAGAAGCCAGGGAAGGGTATATCCTAATTCTGAATACTGTGTCCTTTAATTCTACCATTATTTTAAGAGAGATTTAACTAATTGAAGATTAGATCATACTGCCGCTTGCTGTAGAACACTATATAAAATTTATCACAGTTTGTAAATTAGAAAGGGTCTAGCCCCAGCTCATCCCTTGGGCCCATTTGCTTTGTGCCCCCACTCCACCCTCCCACCCCACCCCACCCCTACCCCACCCCCACCACAGGCTATCTGCTTGCACTGTGTTTCTACTGCTTGGGATGTCCGTGCCCTGATCGTACTAACCACTCAGAACTCAGCTGCTGCCGGAGCCTTCCCTGACTTCCCTCTCTAAAACAGTCTCTGTCTGACTCAGTTTCTCTGGCATTTTTCCTTTTTTGTTATGTGTCTGGGCCTCGTTTTTCTTTCACTTGACACTTGAATGTGAACCCAGGAGGGGTGGGCACAACCGAGGTCTTCTTCATCGTTACTGGTTTAGCTGTAACCAGGGCAGAGTTGGTTAAGACTGTTCAAGAAATTGGTTTCCTAGCTCTTCAGTTGCTTTTTGATCTTTAAAGGACACATCTGAAAATGTAAACCGTGAGTGGGGTTTTATGTGAAATCTTAAGACCTAGTTAATTGGACCACTTGAACGAGTGGAGACTCTGAATTATCTAATATGCGTGTTGCATGAAAATAATCATCGCCAGCCTTGACTCTGACTGAGCTCAAGGTCTCTGGGAAGCACTGCCAATTAATCAGAGGCGGCACAGAAAACCAGGCCTGTTTGCCACCAAGTTTAATCTTCCAGTGTGTGAAGTGACCAAAAATTATTCCAGGATGCTTCAATCTACTTAGATTATTTGGGAAAGACACAAGTCACCAAGTGTGTATTGGTATTCTGGATTGGTTTCTTTTGGCCTAAAGTTAAATATATTTGTTTGTATGTGACTTGAGTCTTTAAGGGTTTTTTGTTTTGTTTGTTTTGTTTTGTTTTTAAGTCACAGTAGCCAGCTGCTTTTAGAAGCTAAAAAGTGGGAATTTACTCTCCATAGAAAGCAAAAGGTTCTTGGTTGAATTGAAATTAGCCAATGAAGAGAAATACATATGGCATTGAAAAGAAAATTCTACAGACATTTTTTTAAGCTACATAAAATATGGCATGGATACAAAGCAAGCATTTAACATGAAATACAGTGTATGGTAAAAAAAAAAAATGCAGAAACTAAAGCTAATGCAGCTTCATAAACATCCAGTTAGTGCCACGAAGATAGGGTTCTCTGCTAGTCTAGACAGAAAGAAAAGACTGAAGAAGGCAGAGTCTCATGGTACAGACAGACACAGGCCCATGTTCACACACTCTGACAGCCACCAACTGTGCCAAGGGCTAACTCATGAGCCCAAAGGGCGCTGCTATCCACAAAAAAAAAAAATGCGCTTGACCATGTCTCAGCCAGAGGAAGCCTTAACTGAGTTTGGATCTGTGATGGTTCTGTGAACTTTATTTATTCAATTACTTTCGTTTGTTGTTGTTGATGGTGGTGGTGGTGGTTTGTTTAGTTTTGGTTTTGACTTTTTTTGAGACCAGATCTCTTCTCTGGAGCCTGGGCTGGCCTCAGTCTTTCAAGCCCCCAGCCTCTACGTCCTGAGTTCTGGGATTATAAGCATGCCTCACCACAGCAGGCTTTGGAAACTTGGATCTTGAGAGGGAAGTATGAAGAGAAGCATTATTTATCTTAGGCTTTTTTTTTTTTTTTTTTTTTTTAAGAAATAGGTGTCAAATACCCTTCCTTCTGCTGCAGGACTTTCTGCTGCAACCCAAGAACTATAGCCACATGTGGGCAAGCAGTAGTGGGTAGTGGGGTCTTTGGACTGTGGTTCCCATCCAACCTTGTGTAGTTGTGGGAGAGATTGGTACAAATAATGAGGTTCAACTTGAAGATCAGGGAGACTGGTGGGTTGGTGAAATAACTCAGCCTTCAGATCACAGTGGAGAACAGTTTTATTGAGTACAGTGCATATACATTGTGCGAAGAATTGACTGCAGGAGACAAGGGTTCTGATCAGGGGCTATGTCACTTCCCCCAAGTAAACCCCCTTATGCCAGGTCTGTTGCATGGTGTAAAATGGACAAGAATTCTGGTGATATTTCAGATGTGGTTACAGAGACAGATGATATTCATGTGCACATCTGTATCCTCAGCATGCCAGAGACAGAGGCTGAAGAATGTTGAATGATTGGGAAGTTAAGGCCATCTTGAGCCACATAGCAATATTTTGCCTCAAAATACCAAGGATGGGACTAAAACGATGGTTCTGTGAATAAAAAACAATTGCTTTCCAAGCAAAGCATGAAAATAATAAGACTTTGGTTCAGATTCCAAGACTCAGAAAGCTGGGTATGGTCCATGTATACCTGTTACCCTAGAGCTGGGGTAGATTGGGAGAGGTTAGAAGGCAGGGTTGGGAGGATTTCTGGGGCTCACTAACCTCTAGCCTAGCTCCATATTTAGTAAGAGACTTGTCTCAAGGGAATAAAGCGTAAAGTCATAGAGCCGGACACCCACCATCCTCCTCTGGCCTCATTGCAAGCACCAGTGCACATATGCCATATACGTTTACCAGTGATATATGCAGCTCAATGGTAGAGTGTTTACATTGCAAGCACATGGTCCAGTGTTTGTGGCTCTGGCGATGGTGGAGGTTTGGGTCCTTTCTGGTGGTTTCATGGATGCTTGGGTTTTATTGAATCAGTTTCTAGAAAAGAATTGTTGCTATTATAAATAATGGTGCTGATTATTTTTGTGACCCCTTTGTTACCTCCTGAGACTGTACTCAGTACAAGAGTAATATCAAAAGAATCATACAGTTCTGTGACTTTTTTATATTGCCTACCAAATCAGTCTGTAGATGCCGGGCATGTGTCAAATCACTCTTACTAAACTGCCCCATCTATCCTTGGCTCTAAAATTAAAATCAAGTTTAAGTAGAACCAATACAGATTTGGTTCCAGCTCTGCATTTTTAAAATTTACCAAAATGGTCTACCTGGGGGCCTATCACACCTTCTTGTCCCCACTTAGAACTCCAACCTGCTTCCTAGTAGTCAAGGGATTTGAGTTGATTGATAAAGGACAGAACCTTGTAACTCAGGCCGCAGAGATCAAAAGTCAACAGGAGAGAGTAAGGAGGCAGCTAGCACTGCTTTCTAGGCAGCCACAAAAGGTCCCCACCGTCTGCCTTGAAAAACTCAAGTCCTTCATTTCGGCTGGAAGCAGCACATTGCAGGTCCGTTTTTCAGTACAGAGGTCATTTTCTGGTTCTGATTACAGGGCGCCAAACTCACTGACAGATGTATTCGAGTGAATTTGATCTCTCCCATTGTAAATGGAGGGCCAGCATGGACTTTAAATGGCCGGGTGGGGGAGGTGGAGGGACTTACCTCTCAGCCTGCCACTTGGATTTAATTTCCTCTATCTTTGCCTCAGAAGAGAGAGGGCCTTGTGAGTCGTCTCCCTCACTTGGTTTGTCATAAAAGATGTTCATTGTTCACGGCCTCTTTCCCTGTTTTCTTCACCAGTCCTGTCTCAAGAAGAAAATGAACTGGGAAAATTTCTTCGATCCCAAGGCTTCCAAGACAAAACCAGAGCAGGAAAAATGATGCAAGCTACAGGGAAGGCGCTCTGCTTTTCCTCCCAGCAAAGGTGTGTGTGTGTATGTGTGTGTGTGTGTGTGTGTGTGTGTGTGTGTGTGTGTTGTCTTCTTGGAAGCTCTGTTTTGGGAGGACCACAGAGAATCTGGGACCCGCTTCTTCCTATGGGGAAGTTGCACAGTCTAGAACGCCGAACCCTGAGGAACTATTCTGTCCTTAGCTGGTTCCCACTTCCCTCTGATTTAGAGAGCATGTAGGATTTGTTTTCTTCCCTGGTATTTAATCTTGTTTGTCTTCTGCTCTGCAGGAGGCAGAATGTATGCCAATCATTGTGAGTGATTGCGTTTGTTCATAACAATCAGGCTGATCCCCTTTCAGCATTTGATTAAAGCAGGGAAACCACTTGAAAGGTTCCCTCTAGAACCTTTCTCTGAGGGTTTAATGAATGGCAAAGAGGTAGCAACCTGGCCGCCCAGGACCGCTCTCCTCGGGTCCAGGCCAGCAGCATCACCTGGAAGCCTGTTAGGAGCAGAATCTAGGCCCTGCCCTGACACCTACAAACTCTACCCCTGCATTTCAAATAGATCGACAGTTGATTCTGATGTCCAGGAAAGTTTAACAGTCTCCAGTACAGAGGAAATTATGACAGAGCTGTTGCATTGCAAAATGCAACCTCAACTAATGTATCTGGTCTTTGTTTGAAACAGTCCTGAGCTTTTGTGCCACACAGCTGCTTTTTTGTGCTAGAGAGAAGAGATTCCATCTCTCCTTCCCTACTAACAAGCCCAAGAACTTATCTCCATTAATATCACGCAGAAGTATACCTGAAGAAAGCTTCACAGAAGAAAGAAGAAAGCTTTTCAAGACTATTTAGGCTTCAGAAATTCACTTAACTCCAGTTGTCCTACCTGTCTCCCCTCCTATTTACCCTAACTAACTGCTTTCCCTCCCTGTGATCCAAGATGATTGGCAACTTACATGAGCGCACCTATGGAAACCCAAGAAAGGTGGCACAAAAGATGGGGGGTGGTAATATCTCCAAGCTTTTCGGTGACCCCTTCTTGCGCATTCTGGTTCTTGATAATATTTGGACCCTGACTTGACCAGTCATAATTGAACATTGCCATTTCCAATATTGTTCTCTACCACAGTTCAATTTTTTAAAAGTATTTTCTTATAATCTTGAATTGTACTTTTAGTGCTTAAAACAAGCAAACCAAAAGGAGAAAAATCCTAAAACAGGTACATTATAACCCCTTGATAGATAATTCTTTCGTGCACATAACCTCTTTATTACCAGGATAATTGCTTCCTGGGAAATCAGAGAACAAATGTTCTTAGGTTAAGATTGTAAGTATCACTGACTTCAGTGAGGAAAAGTTCAAGTGTGTCTATGCACCAAAACTAATAACCTGTTTATGAAAAACAGTGTTAAACCCCTATCACATTGAGGATTACTATTATCAATCACATTTATTACTCTATCCTATGACTGTCCAGTTAGAGTCTGGATGATTATGTACCAAAATGACCCTGCAGAGTATTCATATATCACCTTAAGTTACTGTTTTCTTAAACCTCTCTGACACAATCAATCAATCTCTCTCTCTCTCAAACCTCTCTGACACAATCAATCAATCTCTCTCTTTCTCTCTCTCTCTCTCTCTCTCTCTCTCTCTCTCTCACACACACACACACACACACACACACACCAGTAAAAACAACAATCAACAATACAATGCAAATACTTGAAAGTATCTACCATAGTCTAGCAGACAGCAGTCTCCACTGATTTAATGAGGTGCGACCAGCTAGTTGGGAAGGTGGTCTCTTCCACAGTGGCTTTGCTTTCACAGCTGTTCGCCAGCCACATGAAGTCACACCTAGTTCTCCTAAACGTGAAGGAGGCAGGAAAACTTCATAAAATCATTCTGAATGTGAATTCTTAGTTTACCGAACATGATTTAGAGTATTCCAGAATGTTTTTTAAAAAAGATTTATTTTAACTGTATGTGTGTGTCTGTATGCCTATGTATGTATGTGTACACACAGGTGACTACAGAGTCCATGAGAGGGTTCAAACCAGGGGTAGCTGGAGTTACAGGCAGTTGTGAGCCTCTGACATGGAGCCTAAGGACCAAACTTGGTCTTCTGTGAGCTGTATTTGCTCTTAACTGTTAAACCAACTTTCCAGTCCTACTGCACATGTTTTTAAGCTTCAACAGCACCATAGCAGATAGATTTTTGTATGTTGTTGTATATGGTAATAACTTAACAAATTGATATTTTATTAAATAATGCTAATCTTTTAGATTTTCAATGTGTAAACATTTGGGGGGAAGCAAAAATTAAAAAAATAAAAAGCAACCCCACAGGATTCTGTTACCTGGGCAGGCTCTGATATGCTTAGCCTGAGCCTCCTGTTTTGTTTTGGTTTTTTGTTTGTTTGTTTGTTTTAAGGATGGTGTGTGTGTGTGTGTGTGTGTGTGTGTGTGTGTGTGTGTGTTTTGTGGGGTCAGAAGATGACATCCAGTACCCTATGAGCTAGAGTTACAGGAACCACCCTGGGTGCTAAGGACAGAGTTCAGATCTTGTGCAAGAGTAGTACACACTTTTAACTACTTTAATCCAGGCCTTCTATTATTTAACATTGCCAAGATATTTATTCTTACTAGGATAACCCTTTAGTTATTTTATTAACCATTCCCACTGGGTAGACTTTCATAAAGGAAAAGGTGATTTAAGCCTGCACTGGAGGGTCATATTTTCAGTTAGGAAGAATACCTTGCTTTGCTCTAGACCCCTTTTTCTTGTACTCCAGTGAATGAATTGTCACCATTCTGATTTATATGGGGTAGTAGCAGAGATGAGGGTAGATGGTTTTGTATATGCCCTTTTTAATTTTCTAACATCATGTTATTGTAACTTTAAGGTATCTGCATAATGTCCCACATTCCAAGGGACTGAGAGTAGTTTATTCACAGCATTCATCGTTAGCAAGTGTAGGAAAGTATACAAAATCTAAAGGAAGAGAAAAGGAGTCAGAGAGTGAGCGGCATCCTCTGGGAGCCATCTGAGGACTGTTTAGCCTCAAGTAGACGTCCTCTGTGCTGTAAACCTTCACGCTGGTGACACTCCGTATCTGCTACATGCTATGTTGGACATAAAGCACATATTAAATTTAAACCACCAGTACAAAACACTAACTTTTTTCATGCACAGTGACATGACTTTTTGAGAAGACTCTAACGGCTAAGTAGGACAGTGTGGACAAGCTGCTATCATAGATGTGATCTACATTTAGAACAATACATTTCAGGTGACAGGAAACCTGGGGAAAAGAGGAAAAGAGATTTTTTTCTTAAGGTTTTTAATTTCTTAAGCATTTATAATTTCAGAGTACTGCACACATATTGTAGACACAAATGGAGCTACCATTTACATTAGCTTACCAATCCTGCCATCACTTTAGCTTACCAATACTGTTGTTCCCTTTGAGTAAGTTTGCATGCAAATGGGGTCTTAAATGTTCATCTTATGTTTAGTGTTTTCACCTTTGTTCATAGAGAACATGTTTTATGTGATGGCATGAGTGTTTAGCGGCTAAGGGTGTGTGCTGTTCGTGCCGAAGCCTCATGTTTGATTATTACCACCAGATGGCTCACAACTACCTATAACTCTGACTTCAAGGAGTATGACATCTGTAGCCTCCAAGAACACCTATATTCACACACACACACACACACACACACACACACATACACACACACCAACAACTCAAAATAAAAACAAGTGTTTGAAAAAAAGAAAGAATATGTTTTCAAAATGAGTCACCCAACATTGCTTCATTGGTTTCAAATGTGGAAGCAGTATTTTGTAACCCAAATAGATATTTTACCTAAAGTTATGGTATGCATTCCTTTTTTAGATAAATAAATGACAGTTTCTTATGGCGAATGATTGTAATAATTTTACACTTGAACAATATATATTCATTTCTGGTATGATATTTGTTTGTTTACTGGCAATGCTTGAGAAGGAACCCAGGTCTTTACTAGTGCTGGGCAAATGCTGAACCACTGAGTGGAATGAAGCTCTAACCCTCCCTCCCTCCTTCCCTCCCTCCTTCCCTCCCTCCTTCCCTCCCTCCCTTTCTTCCTTTTCTCTCTTTCCTTCTCTTTCTTTTAAGCCAGAATCTCAGGTAGCCTAGGTCCGCTGAGGATAATCTTGAACTTCTAGTACCCCCTGTAGTCTGCCTGGATTAAGCTGTATACCAGCACACCTGGTTTATTATATTTATGATGATGAAATCATATAGCCTATCTGATAATCCTAACATACCATAGACCCTCAGTCCCTGTGCTTTTCTTCTTTCCCAATTCATTTAAGACAAAGTCGATGCTTTAGCCTTGTTTCTATTAGAGCAAATTGTAGGTTTTGATTGAAGTGTAATAAAAGTGGCCAGGTCAAGGATACCAGAGTCATGCCTATCCCATCCCTCCCTCCACACAGGGCCCAAAATTCAGCAACAGAATAGACAGGATGTAGCCAGGAATAGAAATAGGAATGACCATTCCTTGACTATCCTTCAGGGACATAGGCTTGGTTTCAACTTCAAATAAACACTGTGCAGGTCTGAGACAACCCAGCAACACAAATGGAGTGCTTCCCAATGATGCAGTTCACTAAAAACTAAATGATCAGAATGTGGGCAATCTCTGGATGATTTCCCACATCCACACACATTTTGATTAATATCTGCCTCCTGACAAGGCATCTGAGTTCTAGACAGTGGTCTAAGTTCATAGGTTTATGATGCGTACAGAATGTCAGGAGTTGGAACTGTTCCTTTCCTTTGTTTTGTGATTATAGCTATGCCCTCTTGTACAGGTTGGCCTTGCGAAACCCTTTGTGTCGATTTCACCAAGAAGTAGAGACTTTTAGACATCGGGCCATCTCTGATACCTGGCTGACGGTGAACCGCATGGAGCAGTGCCGGACAGAATATAGAGGGGCGTTATTATGGATGAAGGACGTGTCTCAGGAACTTGATCCAGACCTCTGCAAGCAAATGGAGAAGTTCAGGAAGGTAGGAAGTTTTCTGAAGGTTGTCAGAAGGGCCACCTGCTCGAAGGCAACCAAGTGTGATTTGAATCCCTCTGGTAAAGAAGACATAACTCAAAAGCACCAAGGATGCAATTAATCATTGCTGACATTTTTTAAAATGTGACAGAATACCAATTAATGTGATATATAATTCTCTAAGGATAAGCGAGGAGACAGCTGGAAATTGCTGGGATTTCATAGCTGGTTTTTAATTGAAGTCAGATTTTCATAAAATGTGTACTTTTTATAAGGCTGTCACTTGTAAATGCCTCTTCATGCGTAACTAAAAATCCAGAGTAGATTACATTCATCTAGAAAGTGAGACTAGACTGTTTAACAAGTCTTTTTAATTGATAATTCATGTTGAAACCAGTAAAATCATAACAATTCCTTTATGATATATTAGAGGCACTGGGACATAGTTGTGTGGTTAGCTAGAATGGTATTGACTGTACCTCCTATGGATCTCTTTAGAAATTTCTCCGAGGAACATAAGAGCAGAAAAAATTAAAATTCTGTTAATTTTCCTGAGGAATAATCTTCAGTTCCTTTTTAAAAAAAAAATTACATTGTGAGCCTTTTGTCCACAGGAATACATCCTACCACTGGGTGGCAGCCGTACACTAAACATTTAGTGAGCATGTGGCCTGATTTTGTAGTGGTTGTGTACACTCTTGGTAGTTCTTTGTTTGGGCAACTGGGTGTGTTTTAGGGCATGAAAGGAAAGAAGGGGCCAAATGTTAGGCTTGACATAATATTGTGTCAACTCCCTTAGTCATTTCAGCTGATCCATTCATAATTAGAAATGTTGTTTAAAAGGCTTAGATTCCTTTTTAGGGTCATCACTTTGGAACTGTGAACCTGGAACCCTGGCTGGTATGTAGGAGGTTGAGTGGGAGTCAAGGGACGGACAGAAGGGGCTTCTCTTGCTCAAGACGGTGGCCACCGCTTCTTGAACTAGCTATTAGAGCAACAGGAATTCCTCTCGAAGTTTTCTCTTGGTTTGTAGTTCAGACTCCCTCCCTGTAAAGGGAACCAGCCTCATTTTCTCTCCATTGTGTTTTTTTCTGCATGTCAGCATCAGCCAAAGGTGGGGCTGTGAAATTTATCTCATCAACAAGGATGTGATAGAACTCATTCAACCTTTGAAAGAGAAAACAAGCAGACATCATGGTAGTAAACAAATCAAATGTAACTAGATGCTAGTGAGCCCAGGCTGTTTTGCAAGTTTTCTGACTCCATAATTAGGCCAGTCATTTATATTGTCATTAATATTTTATTTGGGGACTGAGGATAATGGGGGTGGAATTGATATTAGGAAAAAAGAAAGAATGAAAGTAAAATAAAGCTGCCTCAGGGTACATTTCTGATGACCTTTTATTTAGTGCGGCCTTAATGTTTGCTGTAATCAACACACATTTGTTTCTTTTGTAGATGAGAATGAGACCCATGGTAGGTAGCTAACCTGAGGTCAAACAAGGAAATGGAAGCCAGAATCTTTGAAAATAGATTGTTTCCCCACCAAGAGACAAAGGAAGTCAGGCAATATACCTAGAAGTGGCAAAGGCAGTTTCCTCGTAACCCCTTGCACGGGAGCTCTTCGTTCAGTAAAGAGTTTCTAGGTGCCTCCAGTGTACCCAGCATAAGACAGCAGTTACTCTGGAAGGCCAAAGAATTTGGTGGGGGGGGGGGGGTGCTGTGTGTTTATTTGGTTTTGTTTGGTGGGAGGTGGTTGCTAGCTGTTTAAGACTGAAACAAAAACCAAGTTCTTCGTCATTTGGTTTGAACGTTGAAACATTTGCCATCGTTTAATGTCATCAATCTCTTGATCCTGGAAAATATGGGTGGTTTGGCTTTTTTTAAAAAAAAAATCCTTTACTGCGCAGTAGTAGCTGAAGCTGTGCCTGCCTCCCTAATCCTGTGGGTGCTGGATTCAATTTAATATAGCTGGATGTGGTGGACTTGGATTTGGGGAAAAGAATATTTTTGAGAGAAGAGTATCTTCAAGAGTGTACTCGATTGTTCTTGACTCAGGGAGGACAGTAGACTACATTGGTTCTCTCCAGAGCTTAATCCCAGAGTCAGTCCTGTGCCCAGCCCAATGGCAAGAGCTTCCAGGGGCCAGAGCCACCTCTCCTCAGATCACTTACCATCCCCATTGCATGTAGTTGACCTCCTGGTGCCTTGGAAATTGACATATGTGATTGCTCAGGTTAAAAAAAAAACAAAAACAAAAAAACACAGAGCTGATGTGTGGTTTGCTGCTATCTTTGGGGGACACTCTAAAGTGTAAGTTTTCTGTTCTGCTCCAGTGTATTTGCAAATTAACTGTAAGTAAGCTTTAGAGTCCTGACCAGGTAAGATTCCACCTTAAATAGAGTCTCTGTTTATCTCTCAGGAATGTATTGCCTGAGTCACTTGGCACAGTGACCCAGAGTATTCAAGGTGTGTCTTTAAGGTACTGTCTCCTCAGCTCTCTCTCTTCCTCCACAGTTCAGCTGATAAAGCCAGGACTTTTTAAGTTTGGATGAGCTCACATATTCTGGAGAAGACAAAGCTCTAATTTTTGCTTCATGGTTATAGTCCCCTATTTGGAATTTTCAGAATGTGTCCATTCAGTCATTTGTACATTGAACAAATGATATTGAATCCCAGTAACGTACCACTTAGCATAGAGGATTATAGCTTAGCACCAAGTCCTGTCTCATGTGATCATTTAGGCATAAGACAAGTTAACACGGTACGGTGTGTTGAGATGAAATGGTACTACAAATAAATGTGGATGGGGATCCCAGGTGAGGCAGCACCCCTCCCCACAACAAAAAGAAAGAATGAATAATAGTGTGGTGGTTCACGTTTGTCAACTTGCCATCTAGAGACCTGGGAGCCCGTCTCTGGGCTGTGCCTGAGAAGATAGTGTTATCTTAATTACATTCATTGATGTGAGAAGACCCATCTTAATTGTAGGCTGAACCATTTCACGGCTTGGGTCCTGAGTGGATGAAAAAAGGGGGAGAGTTGAAGGAGCATAGAACCCATGTACTAGGCCCAGCTCCTTCAAGCTCCCGCTGCCGCCTTGACTTGCTGCCAGGATGGCCTGTACCAGGAACAAGGAGCTCAAATAAATCCTTCCCCCATTCAGTTGCTTTTGTTAACAGTAAAGAAACAGAAACAGATAGGAAAGACCTGCACAGAGCTGTGAGAAACAGCGGTGCTTATAAGGCTGCACAAAGGTCCGATGTGGAAGCAACATAGCATCTAGAAGCAGCATCAGGTGATGTCAGTATAGACAGAGGCACCTAAGCGACAGGGCTTGAGAGGGAAGCAAGACTAGGAGATATAGACACACACACACACACACACACACACACACATCTGTAAGGAGGGAGTGGAAAAGTGTTAAGAAAGGAATGGGTGTTACAAAATTAGTGTTCGCAACTCAGTCTAGATTTCATGTTAGACAAGGGAGTGGAAGAGTAGAAACCAAATAAAACATGGCGAGCCTGGGTCCTGGCGGGGATGAAGACCAGAGAGAAACACACTGTTCTGACCTCTGGCAGACTCAGCAGAGTGTCACTTTGATTACAAAGCTCTTTCTTATTTTTAGAAATAAGCAGAATAAACATAAATGAAAGTCAAATTGGAAGGAAATTTTCACCTCCAACCGAGATTAATTTTTTTTTCCCCAGCATTTCCCGAATGTCATGAACCTTTTTTAACAGCACAATCACAGTGAGCAAGACAGAACTGGTGAATGAAAGTTTCAAATTAGACAAAGCAAATAATCTGGCACTCACTGGACGCCAGGGGCTGAAGAGGGCTCCGCACATCAGCATTAGAAGTTGTTATAAGTGTTCCTATAGGGAACTAAGGACCCAGAGAGGAAAGCTTGCTCCTAGCCTTCTGAAGAACCCCTCTAGTCATTTGCTCCTTGCCAAAATGACTGGGGGCGGGGGGGGGGGGGAAGGGAGGGGTTGGGGGGGTAACCTAGAGAGTCAACCACGTGGGGCCGCTCTCCAGGCTATGAAGATTCACACAGGTAGGGCTGCTTGTCCCTGTCCTGTTGGAGGCTCCTCCTGACATCATGGTTCACCCTAGTACCACGAGGTATTTTATGAGCGAAGTTAGTGTGATATATGTGCCCTTTGAAGGTAGAGTAAAAGGGTATGATTTAAAAATAGAACCCAGCTTCTCCTAGCAGATGACATCAGCCGAAGCTGTGAGCCCAGCCGAGAGCCTCTGAAGCCTGTGCCCTTGAGAGCTTCTGTGGTCAATTAAGTGTCTTGTTTTTCTTGAAAGTCAGAAATGGGATGGAAGGCAATTATTCTAAATGGAATAAAAGCTAGCTTAGGTGTAAGAAAATAGTTCTGAAGCCTCTAAAGAGATAGCATGGAAATGTATATGTGGGCGTTTGTAGGACTCAGCCTTTATAGACAAGGATATAAGAACCACTGTCTTAACCTGAGCCATTTACTAAATAGTTTAATTAAATCCTGCAGCATTAGCCTAGTGTTTCATTACAGTAATTCAAAAGGATATCTAAAAGGCATTCTAGGAACTGTGAGTGATATATGGTGGGATTCTTAGGCCTGTCTGTCTCCATTAGAAATACCATTAGGTTGTAGAGCCCTGTTAATCCACTGGTCATGTCATCAAAGGACACGTTACACTAAGACTTTTTAACAAGCATAGGCAGTTTACTAGGTAAGATCTTACTTAGAGCCACGAGTCAGTAGTGACCCTGTGTCCCAGTGGTCAAGGTTTGAGTCCAAGAGTTTGGTCTACAACTGATAAACAGCAGAATTGATAATACATGTTTCTTTTTTTCCCCCTGTGAACAAAGACTTGGGTTAATTAATTTGACAGTTTTATTAATTACTGCTGAAATCATTGGTTCATGTCAGAGGTCAGGCTATTTTAGCAAGTGAGGGCAGGTCCCAGGGGAGCTGAGCCTCTAAGTATTACAGGATTGTTCCATACCCCTCTTCTTCTTGACCAGTGATAGAAGCCTTCAGTTTATGCCTTGCATCTCTGCTCTGTGGATAAAAACCAGTTTGTGCTTCAATTCAAAGCCTCAGTAGGTCTGAGACCCACCAGCAACCAGGGTTGACTGAATAGGTAATCTTTTGTTTGGTCTATACAGTGAGCCAATGTTAAGTATCTAAGCAGAACTTTAACCTTCCTGGGCTTTTCTTTGTTCCTGTGAAAAGAGGAGGGGGGCTGACTCCATTGTCTCTTCTGCCTCTGCTCATTCTAGAATTCTACATATGGGTTGAGCCCTTTTATGAAGTGAGGTGAAAATTCCTTTTATAAAGTTAATACTCTTTTAAAATGTATCAGTTTCGTAGTTTTGAGTGTTCATTGGTTGGTTTTGGTATGTGCCTGTGTTTGTTTTGCCTTAGATGTTTAACTGGGGCACTAGTTATTTGTGGTCCCCCAAGCAACAGTGGATCTTGCTGCCAAAATGCCACAGGAAAAGCCTAAATTTTCACATGGCACAACTTGGAAGGGAACTGATAATTATGGGCTGGCTTTCAACTCTGACTCTCACAGGATGAGGCCTTTGTGCCTTTGTGTCTCGTTGTTGATTTTTCTCCCTCTGAATTTAGTAAATACCAAACCTCTGCTTGGGGGCTACACTATGTAGACTAACACCCTCAGAAGAGATAAGGCTGACAGAGCTGGTGGCTGCTGCGCCTGACTGAAAACAGGAGGGAAGATGGAGCTGTGTCCTGAATCCAGCTCCCAGCACTGCCTGCACCATCTGGGGATACTTATGCCTAAGTCTGAGTTTGCATCTACTAAATGCAATCAAGCTTCATCTCTCTGTGCGTGTGTGACATTATTTTTTCTCTAGCTCATTAAGCTCTAAAATCTGTAAGCTCACCCGTGAAGACATACCGCCACTGGGATGGGCAAGCACTTACTTCCAAAGTGTATCCGCCTTCTTCCTCAAGGTCATTCTCATCTGGCTAAGTCCACTTACCTCCTTAGATGCATGGAAAAAAAATCAGTTTCATTCATAGTTCTTGGTCAGAGGAGTCTTTGATGTTTGCAGGATGATAATACTCATAGCATACAGATATTATTGCTTTTATTGTTGAGGACGAATTCATCAGGGGTACAAGGGTATTGATAAATACCTTTCTCCGTGTATTCCTTACTGCCTATAGCTGATTTCACAATACCATGGCAGAGTGGAGTGACCACAACAGAGGCTGAAGGCCTGCACAGCCAGTAACACTCACTCTCTGACCCTTTACAACTTGCCAGCAGATGCTTGCAGCCATGCATACCGCGATGAAGAACTTGACGATTTGTTCGCATTTACTTGCGGTAAAAACTCATGTATTTTATGTTCTAAACCAGGTCTATTTGAACATAATTCCTTTGGGCTGGTACCTAGGGATTGCTGACTCATACGGTAGCAATAGTTTCAATTTTCTAGGAGGGCCTCCTGTGCTGTTGATGGTAAGAAGTTTCGCATTAGGAAGTTGGCTTACGCTCTGTCTTCTGTTATGCAATATTCAACTGTCCTTGGGACAATAGTTCATACAAATGCAGGGGCATATCTGGTTTTTACATGTGGTGCTTTAAAACAGTGCAGCCTTTACTGCGAGAATTTCTGATTCCATACATGGCCATGCTGTGTCAGGATGAATCGTTAGAACATTAGAGAACTGGCCAGAGAGATGCTACTAAGTATCATATAACTCTCTTAGGTCAGACTCTACTCCATACATTTCTTCCCATTGTTTGAATAGTATTTTAACTATCATGCATTCGTTGTATATGATGCTGAGTCTTATACGGTGTTTTAATATATAATGTGCTTTGAGCACATCTCCTCCCCAAACCCCTCCCCTTGCTCCCCCCTCTCCCTCCCATCCATCCCCTTTGTAACGCTGCACAATTTCACTCTTGGGTCATGTCATATACATTCACAATTGCATATAACTATAGAAAATGTAGGCTCTTAATACGAGAGAAAACATGATACATATAACCAAAATGATGATTCCACTCCATTTCTGTGTCTGGGGTCTCAAGGACATTAAAACGTGTAGGGAAAGCTGCGACTGTGTGGGAAAAAACAGCTCATATTTGTCCCTCACCCAAGAACAAAGGAAAGAAAACCACAAAGCTATGCGATTAAAGTTTTAATTCCACATGCCCATGTTTTCTAGCTGCTTGCCTCCATTAGGCCAGGGCTTAGGAATTGTTCCTCAGTCACTGACAGTACCAAGGAGCTTTTCTCCACGGGCAGATGCAGTGGCCCCGTATATGTTGTGGAAGTGGAGGTGCAGTGTCAAGCCCCACTCATCTGTTTCACCTACTTATCATGGAATTGCCTCCTGTGGATCCTGACTTCATGGAAGGGACAAATGGATAGTGCCCTAAAAAGCGAAGCGTGTCAGGGAGAAAGCAGAATGAATGTCTTGTTGGACAACACTGCACAGAGATGTAGATATGTGGGAATGTAAACTGGGAAATGATGGTCATGCACATGACTCAGTTCTTTGGCTGAAAAGTGCCAAAGCCTTTGTTATCATTAGATATACAATAGAGATAATACAATTTGCTTGATTTTTATTATTATTATTATTATTATTATTATTACTTAGTAAACACACAGTGGAATATGTATCTGGCACTATTCCAAGCTGTTTGCTAGTATAAACCTACTTAATCCTTTTAATAAACAAACCAAGAGAATATTGTTATTATCGATATTTTGCAGAAGAGGAGGCAGGCACACCTAGGAGGGAACCAAGTTGAGGCTATCCAGCTTGCCTCAGACCCCAGGCACTCTGGCTGCACACTGTACGACTTACACAGTATTCCTCTCACGGCGCCTCAGGTTTCCGTGGGTGAGCCCTTCACTTTGGAGATATCCCAAATGTCGCCCCATTTTAGAGACATGAAAGTGCCCAGCCCTGTGCGGTGAAGAACCCGTGGTCCCAAACAGTGTTCAGTCTCTTCATTTACAGAGCTCAAGAACAAATAGAAATCCAGGGGTACCACGGCTCCTAAACCCCAAACCAGAAGGCTCATTCTCAGCATCAAATGCTGGGCAGGGTAGGTACTGCGCTCACTCTGCAGACTGTGGCTCCACACACAGGATGACAGATTCCAGAGCATGATTTACAGGAGGCACTTAGCACACTGCAGTGCAAGTGCTTGGTGCCCATTAACTTTTGTGTTAGTCGCTGTGTTTATTACTGAGTCTCCGAGAGAAAAATCTGACACCCAGTGAAACACATGGTAAATAAACCTCCTATGGAGGGCTCTGGCTAGAAGAGCCACAGCCTTGAGTTGTCTCCTCAGAGTGAACTAGAAGAAGGCTGCTTGTTGTGGCCTGTCAGATAAGAGTTTCTAGGTATGATGTCACTCCTGTGCCTTCTTCCATGACCGAGCTTCTTCCAACACAAAGTACAAGTGATTTTCAAAGTGCCTACACCAAATTTTTCTTTCTGCATGTCCCCCTCACTGCCTGGAGATGCTAAGGTTCTTTGTCCATTCCATGTAAAAGTTGTCTTTTGTTGTAGTGTGAACAACAACCCACCTCTCTTTTCTCAGGACAATTTGTTCCTCTTTGCTATAATCTACTTTCAAGGGTAGAGTCTTTGAGAAAAAAAAAAATGGCGGTTGGATATAATTCTGACTTTACAAATGGATGACCTAAGAAATTAAACAGTAGTGTCTGGGCCTTTTTTCCTTGATACACCTTCACAGCTTTTATATTATTTCTGTTTTTAGTTAGATTTCTTGGCAAGAAGGATTTAAATTTCAGCAAACAAATGTTCGCGCTGTGTTTACATCTTTAAAAGTTTGGGGGATATTTTTGTCCAAATCAAGTAAACATATTTACACACATCCCCAAAATAACAAGGAAGTTTAAGTACATTTCTGTCACATCCTGTTCTGTTTCCCAAGCTGGAGATTCAGTTTTCAGCGCCTGGCAGCGATGAGTCACTTGCCACATGCAGAGGGTCGCCAGTTTCTAATTATTCTACATCCAAAGGATTTGTTGTATCGGTTCCCTCCTCGAACCCTTACTGCTGGTTTCTTGCATAGAGGCTTCCTCAATATGGACCTCTGTAACAGATTTCCATCCTCCAACAGTAACAATAGCCCTCCTTCTGTGTTCCTGGGTAAAAATTTCCTATACCTCCCACTCAGCCACCTTGCGAGTCCAGACTCTATACCATGCCTACTTACTACCATTTTCCTTCGTTCCTCTGGATGACACTCCAGCCCCCTGCCTGTTACCTGCACATGATAAGTATGCATGAAATATGAAGCCTTGCTAGAAGTTGTCCACTTTTCCATATCTTTGAATACCCTGTCCAATACTAGAGATCCTCCCTCCCCCATTCTTCCATCATTCCGATAGACTTCTAAGATGCCATTTAAAGCCATAGCACCCTAGGGAGCCCTTGCTGGATTTCCTGGGTTCCCATTGTACTCAGTAGGCACAGCCTGTCAAAGGGGTGAGTTGGTAAATGCATGGGTTTTCATTTCCTTGAAAGCAGAAGCAAGAGAGAGCACATCTTGGAAGAACCCCAACTGAATAATAAACAAATGCAGTGTGTGTGTGTGTGTGTGTGTGTGTGTGTGTGTGATAAGTATCTGCTTTACTGAATGAAGTTTACCACTATTGAGTAAAAACAAAACTCCAATAGATAACCAAGGAGTCATTGATTGGAAAGAATCTACATTTAGCAACACACAAAAATTCTGTTATCTAAATTCTTAAGAACATTTTGGTATGGGTTGAGCAACTAGTATTTTATAAAATTGAAAAAAGCTAATATATTAGCTTAAAGTAGATTTTTTTAAAGGCCATCTTCCTTATGGACAAGCATTGAATCTATGCATAGAATATTTGTCTAATTGTTTGAGGGGAAAGTTACTTAATCAAGTTTCAGAGAGGACTCTGAACAAAAGTGAATTATTTAATCGTGTGCTGGTCTGTGACGAGTTTTCATTTTGCCAAACTGTCTGGCTTTCTTCCTAAGACCTCTGGGTATTAGGTGGCCTCTGAGGCAAACCCAGTTTCTAGAGTTTCATAGAGGATAGTATATAAACCTCCAGACTGTCCCCAGTTAGAACCATCAGATTCTAGGTTTAAAAAAGAATTCTGTCATTTATTAAGCTCATTTTTAAAAAGAGCATGTCAGTCCCTTAGCAGCTAGAAGGTTTTGAAGGAATTCATTACTTCTGTGTTTCCATCGCGTTGTGCTTTTGGCTAAAACATCAGGGGTGTCTGGAGCTCATGATAACTACCCCTACCCACATCCCCCAACCACAGTCTGTTCCATTGGCCTGGGCCTCTTTTGGAAGCTCCTGAAGGAAGTGTCATCTTAGATTATAGATCCCTGGAAAGTCACTATGTTCCAGTAATACAATTTTCTTGTTACTGTCTTTGGCCTGCCTAGTTTCTCTCCAAGTCTGTCATAGCTATACATCTCACCCTCTTCTTGGTTACCAGCTTGGATGACAGCTAGCCCTTTTATTTTCCATGATGAATTAGTTGTAATTTTTACCATCTTCTAGAATTCAGTATAAAAGAAGAAAGTTGCATCCTGATATGTTAACCTAACATTTTCATGTTTAAAACTGTTATGTTTTAGGGAATCTATCACATACTATTTACTTTTATTTTTTTTAATGATGATTTATTTTGATACTTGAAATAGAATGTGGGTTTTATTTAATCTCAAACAGGAACAGTAAATCCACTGTGCCCTCAGTCCCAATAGATGTACAGAACTGTAAGTTGCTTCTATTCAAGCTAAAAAGAATTTTCTCTGAATCCATTTTTTTTCACAGAACTTCCAGTGATAGTAGAAATAACAAGTGATGTATGTAGATGTACTCTTTTGTCCAAGTGGGTATATAACTGACTACTAAGAATTACTCTTCCAGAAAGATTACAGCAAAATTGCTGTTAAAAAAAGGGGGAGAAGCCCACTATTTTCTCTGTTAGTTTGTCAAAAAGGACTTTAAATAGTACTTTATAAAATGATTGAATTGTTATCTGTTAATTCTCATAAAACCTTCCCCAGTGAGATTTGTGCAAGAAGCACCAGCCCTGATGTGGCGTTATGAAGGTTCTGCAGTTCTCTCTGACAGCAACATTCAGAATCATTGTCTGTCTGAAGTCCTAAGTCTGTCTGAACACTCTCATTTAATCTGTCAGAAGAGTGACTGAATAGAAAACTGGTGTTTCTCATTCTGAAGATTGGGATTTCTTTAAAAACATTCTGGATGATTGCTTGGTTTTTAGGGAATTAATATAATCTCTGTCTAACAGGGAAAGGAGAGGGTTGACGTCCAGACTACTGATTTGTATCCTGCTCAGTGCCTTGGAGCATAAATTTTTTAGAAGTTCCAGGTATAATAAAATTATCACAGCTGTGAAATTCTGCCTCACCTTCAACCTGATCATTAAACAAGATGAGTAGAAATCAATGATAGGAGCCCCCAAATCTAAATGGCCAGATGTCATGTGGTATTGAGCAGTCCTAAAAGAAGTGAGCCCTCGGAGCCCTGCATCATATCTTTGAATGCAAATTTCCATGATCATTAATTGAGCTATGTTGTTCCCATCCTGTGAAATATGACTTTAGGAATTGGTAACACTTCACAGTTGATTGGCTCTGTCTATTCAACCACTGTTCTGTCTCTCCATCCATCTTTTCAAATTCTCACCCCAGCTGTGATTGTGAGACAACCATTGTCATTTAGACACTGGCTCCTGACTGGTGTCTGCTGACATTGAAATAAGGGATATTTCTCAAGACAGATGAATTGCATAAAGAGATTTAAGGATAAGGGTTTCTTATGCTTTGGTCTTTCTTTTCCTTTTTATTGAAAATGAAATATTTTTAATACAGTATAATTCTGATCATGCTCTCTCTTCCCTCACCTTCTCTCACATTACCCTCTCCCAACTCTCCACCTACCCAAATCCACACACCCCTTTTTTCTCTTTCACTAAGATAAACACCGACATCTAAATAATAATAATTAGGTGAAATAAAAACAAACCAGAATAGGACCAAACAAAACAAACAAACAAAAGAACAGAACCAAAGAAAAAGCCCAAGAAATACTTGCATGGTGGAGATACCACATTCCCACACAAAGAAATCCCATTGAAAATTGCAAAAGTAGAAACCATAATAGATCCTCAAAAGACTTAAGAAGGGTTCGGGGGGTGGGGGGGGGAAGTCTTGACAAAGCATTGTGAGGCAAAGAGATTCCAAAAATGCCTTTGAGTTTGTTTTGTGTTGGCCATCCACTGCTGGGCATGGAGCCTGGCCTCGAGAATGGTTTGGTTATACAGGTGACTTCCTTGGAGAAAACCAATTATTCATTTGTGAGAAGCTATAAAGTAGAGATAGCCCAGGGTAGGGATCTGAGCCCAGGCCCTCTTTGCCTCTCAGTGCTGAGACTCCATTAAGCCTACACCTGAAGGTTATGTGACTACTGCCATAGTCTCTATGAGTTCGTATGTGCGTTCTTTCTGCTGTATTTAGAAGACCTAATTGCCTTGGTGTCCTCAATCCTCTCTGGCTCTTAAAATCTTTCTTCCTCCTTTTCTGAGAGGTTCAGTGATCCTCGAGGGGGAGGGAATTGATGGAGACATCCCATTTAGTACTGAGTCTTCCAAGTTTCGTTACTCTCTGCATACTGTACACTTGTAGGTCTCTGTATTAGTTCCCATCTACTACAGGAAGAAGCAGTTATGGCCGGGTGAGACACTGATTTATGGAGATGGCAGAATATCAGTAGAAGTCATTTTACTGCTATGTTCTTTTAGCAGAACAGTAGTAATTTGTTTTGGTTTTCCCTTAGGTCCCTGGCTTATTTAGTCTCAAGTTCTTGGCCATCTAAGGAGTATCAGAGATGGCTCTCTCATATGGTAGGCCTTAAATCCAATCAGATACTGGTTGGTTGCTCCTACAAGCTCTGTGCCAGTATTGCACCAGCATATCTAGTATATGGGTCAACAGTATAGATCAAAGAGTCCACAACTGGCTTGGTGTTTGGTTTCCTCCTCTGGTAAAATGCAGAGTAGCTTCAGTACTGTGAACACTATACAGTACGAATGAAGGTTCCACACAGGCACCAGCTCCGACTTGTTCTTCTTCTTTGAGTTGTGTTGGTATTGCCTTCTACAGAAGAAGTATACCATCAGTTTGTGGAGAGCAACCAATAGTCTTGATTGGGTTATTTGGGGGTTCCCATGGGATCCCTTTGGCCAACAAATTGATTAGAGACAATCCATTCCCAGAATGGGAGGCTTCATTTAGATGGATCACCCTGGGAGAAGAAAGGAGAAGAGATATGGATGGATGGAGGGATAGAGCTAGAATGGGAGGATCAAGGGGTGAAGGATGGGGTCAGGGAAGGCAAATGTGGAAGAATAGCTAAAACGAAGGGCCATTGTGAGGGATCATATGATCAGATGAATTGTACCTGTACACTAGAAGCTTCTACCAAAAGTAGGAGCTTCCTATAATATAAGCATATATGAAGGTGATCTAAATGGTATTGCTAAGTAATGGAGGATATAGAGTTCCATCTGGACATCTGTAGTCATCCAACACTTTGTTCATTTTTATAATCTTTGTCTTAGACTCTAAGGATAGAACCCTGCCATTCTTAAAAGCTAGAGTAGTTTATGATTATTTATTTTTGAGAAGATCTAGGACAAAAGTCTTGGAAAATAATATTTCATATACAAGTAGGAAGGCACATGGGTGATAGCTTAGAGAATGAATGTGAAATCATAAAGACAATCCTCAAACAGGGAAACTGAAGAGAAGCTAGTAGAGAAAAATATATTTGACTCAGATATTTAAATAGTGGATATTTTTATTCAAAGCCTTGTCCCATTTAATTTTCCCCATTTTAAATGCAAGAGGGACAGATACAGGAATAGCTCCTAGGCCAGATGCTTGCAGGACTCAATCAGGTTGGAGATGATATGAGAGGAGCAGATATGAAAACAAGCCTAGGCCAAATGTCCACAATATTCCTTCTAACTTTTGGGCCATGTGTTAGCCATTAAAGCAATTTATATTAAAAATAATGAGAATTAATGAGATTAGAGTAAAAGAACAGATAAGATTTAGTCAAAGAGAAAATAACAGAATCTCTCTTTAGTGACATAAAATTGGGAAATTTTTTGATTTATTTTGTTTTTGTTATGAATAACAATAAGAGAAGAGAGAAGTCAGGCTGTGGGGGCTGAGAACCCAAGTCGCGTGGTGATGTCATGTGGACAGCTGGATGGAGGAGGTGGGGGATGAGGTCATCTTTGAAAGCCATCAGCAGGGAGAGCCATGTGAGGAGGCTAAGTCCCTTGGGAATGAAAGGATCAAAAAGAGCAGCCAGTGCCCACAGGGAACTCGGTGAAGCGAAGAGATGGTGGGAACCAATCTTCTGAAAGCTTTCTCTGTTCTTGGAGGACCTCGATAATCAGACCGAAACGGGGGAAAGATGAGAAAGTAAAGAGAGGATGTTCCCCATATCACCCCAGTTTTATCCTGGCATAAACATGCTCTGTGTTTCATACCAGTGAAAACAGAGAGACAGCCTCACCCAGGAAACAACTGGAGTGTTGGAAGTGGGCAAAATGCAGCAAGGGAGCCTCCATCTTCCGAACAGCTTTGGAAAGTCTTCCTTACAGGCTCTATCTATCTATCTATCTATCTATCTATCTATCTATCTATCTGTCTGTCTGTCTGTCTGTCTGTCTGTCTGTCTGTCTGTCTGTCTATCTCTATCTCCCTCCCTCCATCTCTCCCTCCCCCCTCACTCTCTCTCGTGTGTGTGTGTGTGTGTGTGTGTGTGTGTGTGTGTGTGTGTGTGTGTGTGTTTTCACATGTTTGGGTACATATACCTGTGCATGCACACAGAGGCTCATCATTAATGTTGATCGTCTTTCTCCATCGTCCTCCACCTTATCTATTGAAGCAAAGTCTTTCTCTGAATACCAGGCCCACCCGTTGGCTAGTCTGGCTAGCCAGCTTGCCCTGGGGAGTCCATCTCTGCCCCCTCCCTCAACTCCTATACCTGGGCTTAGCACCTGTGGTTATCCACCACAACCACCCAGCTTCTACATGGGTTCTGGGTATCCGACCTCGGGTCTCTAAGTTTGCACGCTCTGCCCATTCGGCCCTCTTGCCTGTACTCTATTTTCTAGCTTTCACAGTTCTTTCTTTTTTATTTGGAGTCTTCCAAATCTTATATTCTACACCCAGAGTATTTGTACACCTGTGAACCCTAATTTTGTCCTTAGCATTTTTTTTTTGAAACTGTCTACATCCATGAATTCAACCACCTGTACTTGGCTTCACAGTGTTCATTTTTTTTCCCTAGGTTAAAATTTAAGATTCTCATCAATTTCTCTTCATGCTCAAGTTTAAAAGAAATTGAGATATATAGTATATGTGGATTCTAAACCAGGCATCTTTCTGCATGCATGTCACAGGCATGACTCCATCTGACAGTGTGTCCATATATGAGCATAAGGCCCAAGAGAAGGCAGGATATGCCTCCTACCACCATGCTTTCCGAAGACTGCAGAGAAAACTTAGGTTTCACTAGAATTTTATCCTGACTACTGCAGATCGTTTCAGAGGAAGACACTGAGAGCATCTCTAATTTTAAAGATTTCCACATCTTCTTCATCCATGCTGCACATGGCTGCATCCTGAACCTCCTCCCTGCATCCTGCCAGGAAGAGCCAACAGTTAGTATATTGAAGCTATGTCAGCTAAAGCTTGTATTGGGACTTATTATCCAAGCCTATGTCTGCTTTTAATTCTCTGTAGAAAGAACTATCTTTGCTCTTTTTCTTCTTTCTTTTGTAAAAACAAGTCTTTCCTTCAAAAAATTAAAGGGATAGCTAACAGTTGTGACGTGAAGCCAGACAAAGGGTAAGCTTCCTAAGGCAGACCCCTCTTCTTTGTCCTTGGCATATTATTAACTTTTAGGTTCAACATCTTGGATTGTTTAAGGACTTCTCCCTTGTGTCTCCCTCTTTGCCCCCTGTTCTTTAATTTCAGCTAGTAAATCATGGAAGTAAAGCAGGCATGAAGAAATTTATGTGAGGCAAGTGTTTTAAAAATAAAGCAAAGATTTGATACACTTTTTCACATCCTTTAATCTAGAAAATAAGAATAGCATCGTAAGATGGTGTTAAACATAGATTGTTCATTTTTTTTAAATCTAAAGATGCATCTTTTTCATAGCACAAAAGCACAGCCGATATTTAAACTCCGCAATGAATAACATGATAGGTTTATGTAAGATAATTTACATATTTGAGGTTTTTCCCAGCCTGGAATTTTGCTTTAGCATTCTGTCTTATAGATAGATATAACAACCATTTAAATATGTACATAGTACAGAGTATTTCTAGTTAAATATTTGTAAAATGCTCTCAAGTTTAGCATGCTGTTTCATATTCATTACTTCATCAAGGCTTCATGGAAGTTCAGTGAGGATGTGGTTTGTCTGTTTCACAAGCAAGACTGCTAGGGATGTAGAAGTCTGACTTGTTCATAGTCACAGAGCCACACTAGACCTCCAGCCCAGCTATTGAAGTCCAAAGCCAATAATCTTTCTACCCTTTCTCCCTCAATTTCGTCATGATCCATATAATGTGTCTGTGTGTATAGTGGTAGCTCTCTGTGAAAGACAATGTCCCTGAGGTAAAGGGACCCTTCTTTGTATTAGGTGGTAGCCATACCTTCCTGTGTATTGTGTTCTCTGGTTCTGTATCACAGACCCCATGAGCTGATTTTCTATCACCCTTAAGGAGTCTTTGGATATTTTCCTATGAAAGCATTTGTCAGTTTCAGTATCTTCTGAACATCTACACGTGTCTCTATTGAACATTTTGCCCTCTCTTCTACCTTGACTTACAACTGTTCTTTTGAGGTCAAACTTCTTTTAGAGAATGGATTCCTTAGAGTCATTCCTTCAAGAGTAGGCTTTAAGCTTGATGCCAAAATCTGGAAGGAGGTCAGAGATCTATAGGTAGAAAAGTATATGTCACCAAGACATGCTGCTCAGCCCCAGATCCTGTGCACACTGGCTATGACAGACCCAAGGCCAAACTTCTTCTGAAAGGCTGTCACACAAGGAACAGCTGCCTGTGGTCACCCCACTGTTCAACTGATTCTTGGTTAAAGCCTCTGTGGCCTGCTAAGTGTTAACAGTCCCTGAGAAACAGGTTGTATATGGAGAATCCAGGGCCTCACCTTAGGATTCTGTCACAAGAGGTGTAGGCATGAACCCAGGGATTCCCTCCATGCCTCCCTCCATTACACTTGAAACAGTTTTCCCAGGAAAACATGATGAAACAGCTAATAGCTGATATAACAAAAAGATAAGAGGCCACTTAGAAAACCCAAAGTGTCTGTCTTATAATTTATTTATGTTAAATAAATATGACTTACACATAAAAATAGTCAATTAAATGACTTGACTTCTTAAAAATAGAAGTCTATCACCAGTGTTCTGTTTAGTATTTACCATTGCATTAGCCCCAGAACCTGGAAAGTTGCATACCATATGCACTCAAATATTGCATGTTAATAGTATTAACTATGTTAAATAAAGCTTTCTTCTTTTAACTATTTTCCCCCCAACCTAGTGTTCACCACATTGGTTCAGAAAACTGTTAAGACCTAGAACAAAGCTGTGGGTCAGTTAATATCTAGAATCGTCAATAGCAGACAACTCCAGGAATTAATTCAGGTACAAACTGGGCATTTCCCAGCGTCAGTTAGGTATGGAGATGTCCTGATGTCCACACTGGAAGTGCCTGCTGGGCCGTGGAATGTATTTCTCTTCAGCTTCCTTCTACAGTAATGAGGTTTGTTGGCCAAAGTTGGCTGGCTAGTCCTCCGAGGGCTAAATCCACTGCGACACAGCAGACTTCACCACCAAGTCTGAAGATATTTCTGTTGTCTGCTGCAAGCCAGCATGATTCATAAGGAATATCATCCTAGCTCTGAGGCGATGTCTGTACCAATTTGAGGAACAAGATGTTTACTTATCTGCAAAATAGTACGAGATGGTCTAAAATAGGAATCTTCATTTATTCCCGGCAGGGCATTTGCATGCCTGCGACACTGCATGAGAACCTATGAAATCAGAAATGAAGAAAGTTGGGAATATAGCTCTTTGATTTTTTTTTTTTTTTATGTCCAAACATTGTTAAAACCGAGCAAAGAAAACTTTGTTGTTGAAGGTACCAATACAAATGCTAACAAAATTAGCAAACACATAATTAATGTTTTATTTCATGCCAACTACAGTTCTAAGCGTTTTATATGGATAGTTCACTAACATTTCCCAAGAGGCGTGTGTGTGTGTGTGTGTGTGTGTGTGTGTGTGTGTGTGTGTGTGTGTGTTGGGGGAAGGGGTGGCAACAACTGTTTCTTCTTTACAGAGGAGGTTCTCCGGCTCAGGGAGTTAAGTTTCTCAGTGAGACAATGTTCAGATAGGGCGGGCCAGGTGGGAGTAGCTCTAGCTTTATGAAGAGTAAGTGGTCACACACATTGTGTTTTCTGGAACAAAAGCAGTTTGTCTATAAGCCTTATGGGTTTCCTAGACCTGTTGATTCATTCCAGTTAAGTAGCCTTTTTGTTTCAGTTTAAATGTTTAATCCATTCAAAATTTGTCTTTGTATTAGTAGCGCTGGTTTCGATGGTATCTTTGGGGTTTCTCTTTCAGAAATCTAGCGTGCTGTCCTAGGAGGGCAGTGCTATCACCATGTCTTAGAAGTATGTGAGGAATGTGGTATCCTTGTGACCACTCTGCCCGCCAGACCCTTTCCTTATTTCACTCAAGCATGGCTGGTCTTTGCCTGTGTGGTGTTTCCTGAAACCTATGGGCTGAGGTAATGCTAATGCCTTTCTTCAACTCCAGGAATGTTCTAGTCACCTCAGCTGTGTTCCTTGATAAATCCATGTAAGCAACAACTTACATGGATTTCTGTTTGGCCACCGGACCAGGGCAACTCCCTGGCTAGAATCCTTAGCCTCCTCTATTTTCTCTCCATAGCACATCTAAGATCCTTTGGATTTATTTATCTCTGTTCTCCCAGAATTCAAGGAACTAATAGGTAGCTGGGCTTTATTTTTTTCCATAGGGAAAATCCTGCCACACTAACCTATTGAATGGTTTGGCTTCAATATAGTTGACCTTTTTGGAGCAAAAGTAGACCTGTGCAGGAAAGCCTCATGGATTCCCAAGAAGCCTATAGGTAGACCAGACCATTTGGGGCTTTTATTTTTCACTCAGAGCTTTTCTTACATGGCACAAAGTTAGGCATTGTGTCTCCTTGCCCAATTTCCTGATGTCCCTAGTCCTAGGCAGAGGTGAATAGACTTTCCATTTCCTTTATCTTATTAACCCATCACCACCACCATTAGAACACAGCTGTTTCCCAAGCTAGCCTTGAACTTACATAATAGTAGCCTTTAACTTGTAACTATCCTATCTATGCTTCCTGACTATCTGGGACTCTGGGCCTGAATTATCAGGCCTGCCTTATTTATTTATTTATTTATTTTTGAGCAATTGTTTTATACCAAGAATATCCTGAGCACAAAGCACTCGAATGATCAGTACAAACGTTGTCATTATTAACACTTTTGACTGATTACCATGGCCAGATTCTGGATGAAGAAAATTTTACATGCTGCTTGTCTTCCCAGTGATCCTGTGAACTAAGTAGTATTCAAGCCCCTGGTTTACTCATTTGAGTCAAGACACATCTTAACAGTATAGTGGTATGGTTTTGTGTGCTTCCTTTTAAAACATAACAGAAGGAAAGAGAGTTATTCATCTTTTCATCTGAATATCAGAGGGCAGAGTGGGAAGACTCATCAAGGAGGGAGGATGGAAAATTGAGTGGCTGGAAAGGAAGACTGGTTAACCTGAAGCAACCGCCTCTTACTGTACACTTAACACTTTGGAATGTACCATGTTAACACATAGACAGCCATCTCTTTACATTCACCCTGGGCATTAGGTCTCTTGGCATGTAGGATTTCCCTGGGAAGATGCTCCAGACAGATATGCTATCCAGATATATACATACCTACTTCCCGGGCAGTGAGATACATCCAAAGTCCCCAGCTGGAGAAGAAAGAAATAGCCTCAGCATCTCTCTGGTCAGCTGAGGTGACTAAATTTCCTTTTCCCCTCTTCTCTTTCTCAAGCTGGCTGGCCAGTAATTCCTCAAATCTTCTTCCGTTCCTCCGATCTTCATCCTCAGAATCTATAAACTATTCAATGGACTCTCAAAGCACACTTTCAATGATGACCATCAGATTTCCCCCTTTTCAGAGGATTCTCACTAAAAGGGGTATGAAGACTTCTGGAACTCCTCAAGGTCGCCTCCACATCTGCATCCCTGATAATGCCATTGTAGCATCAAGTATGGACAACCTTAGACAATTGGTTGTTTTATTGTTGTTGTTGTTGTTGTTGTTGTTGTCGTCATCTGTATTTTAAGTGGCTTTATTGATGGCTCACCTGGATACCAGTTTTTCAAACTCAAAACCTGCACAGCATACATATCTCACCTGCAGCTTTATCTAGCCTGCTGTTCTCCCCTGCTGGGCTTCCCTTCGCAGCACATTGACCTCTTCACTGGGTATTCTATGAAAGACTCATAGCAGACATTTTTTTACTCTTCTTGACCCTTTCACCTTTTCATACTCATTCCCCATTCTCTACTTTCTCTTACTCTTCCCCACCTCCTCCTCCCCTTCATCCCTTTTCCTTTCTCACACACATTAACCCTCAATTTAATATAATTTTGCTGGACCGTGTCTCCTCCGAAGACTATGTCCCTGAGCCCTCCCCGCAAAGTCACTGCTTTGTGACCTTGACAACCTTTCCCATCAGATGCTGCCCACACTCTCCCAGCCACAGTGGAACTGCTCAGTCCTGTAACAGGAATCTTGAAGAAATTAAGCATCGGTGTGGAAAGGGTCTGAGGCAGCTGGAAGAATCCTGACATTCAGTTGCATCTATGGTTTTTAAAGTAAGTTGAGGTAGAAGTTTGTTTGGAAATTTTATACATAGGCACTGATGCCTGAGCCTCTGGATGTGTTTCCTCTGGATGTGTCTGTCTCTGTCCACGTGGTAGTTGCTTTTCTACTAAAAGGTCTCGAAGGCCATTAATTAAGCTAAAGGTATCTACCTAATCTGAAGCATACTTCAGTAATGAAATGTGAATGTTTGGTCCAAGGGCAGGGGCTAGTACTATTTGTGAGGAATTTGAACTAAATGAACTGTGCCTTGTGACTTCACTATTTTTTTTTCCTCGTTCTCTGTTTCAGTCAGAAATGTGGTCCATTTTCATTTCTTCTGTCAAGTATTTTTACATGGTTGTTGAAAAATAATAGTTGAAAAAGCCTTGTTGTTTAGAGAATGCTCATCTTTAAAAGCATGTTCCCCATTATCATCCTCTGCTGAGCCAGGTCAACAAGGCCCACTCTGTTCTTTTGCACATCTTTTACTATTCCTACTCGAGGTGGAATTTTTTCTTGAAATCCTAGTGAGAAGTGAGTTCCCCTTAGTGTCCTAGATGAAATTCCCAGGGGGTTAGACTGACCCTTTGCTGAGCAGTAACTGGAGAAGTTACCACAAAAGTGAAGGGATTGTTGATCTACACACACACACACACACACACACACACACACACACACATGTGTCTATGTATGTATGTATGTATGTATGTATGTATGTATGTATGTATATATTCTGCAGATAATATCTATTTCAAGAATAAATGGACTGCATCAGCAGCAACTCAAGGCTTCCATTCCTCCATTCCTCCATTCCTTGACCTTCCTCTGCTGGCTTGCAGAGGATCATCCCTTGGATCAGCCTCTCTTGATGGATGCTGTGAGATTAAAATGATAGAACAGAATACAAGACAGTGCCCTCCTTGATTATCTGGTTTCGTTTGGGAAATAAGACATAAGCGAGGAAGGAATGGGGAAAGGAGAATGGAGAAATGGGGTATGAAGGGGAAGGACACACACACAGACACACACACACACACACACACACAGAGAGAGAGAGAGAGAGAGAGAAATATAACGAAGACATATAATTTCAAGAAAACTTGGGAAATTTTGGTACGTTATTATAAACTAAGCATATTTCTATTAAAATTACAATTCTCAAGTGAGATGAATGAGAGAAAGGTGCCTAGTCATTCATCTTCTCTTCTTTAGAGTGTAATCCCGAGTGTCATGAGACATGTGTTAGACAAAAGGCAAGAGACCTCCGGAGGTACCTTAGCTTGTGCAAATTCACACTAGAGAGCTTGAGAGTCACTGGCAGGCAACGCATGCAATGGCTGACTCTAGATCCCATGCCCCCGTTCAACTTGTGAATGACTCAAAGGTGGTTGTGACATCACTCATACAAGCCAGGTGGGAAAATGGAAGAGAAAAAGCTTGAACAGTAAAGCTCTGTTTATTTTTAGGGAAGATAACATGAAAAGCAAGTGTGTTCATTAGCTTAAACAGGAAACCTGGTCATATCGCCAAGCTTAGGGGAAGGGGTTATATGTGGCTCTGTGTGTATGAGAGACAGAGTTGCTGGGGATTAAGAACATGTATATATGCTCATACAGATACACACATTTGTGTGCTCAGAACAAATAGCTTAGCTGCATTAAGAAGAATAGCATTCTTCTTGCCTGACTGCCAAGGTCTCCACAGCTGGGTTTTGGAAAGCAAACTAGTAGCAAAGAGACTAAGAAAGACAGACACAAGTAATTAATCTGAAGATGGGATCATGTGGTGCTCTGAGCAGCCCAGATACTCAGGAGACCTATTAAATATTGTGTGAAGGAGGAAGAGGATTAGCTAATCTCAGTGTGTGGGGTCCTCAGTAGCACAGCTGTCTGGGTGGGACAGTCATTCAGAATGAGGGAGTTGTGATGGATACTATTTGCATATACTGTTTTTAGCTAAAAGTCAACCATTCCTCAATGTCTATAACCTGACTAGGAAAAAGTGTTGCCCATGCCATGAGTCTGGGGCACTGGTGTCTCTGTCATGGCCAAGCTCATGTCAACAATATGCAGTCCCTGGGATTTCATCGACTCTCCAAGCCTGGCTGTAGGATTAACCCTCAGCTGGGAGCCAGGAACCACACAGCACTGTCCTTCCAAGGGACTCTTCAGCCCAGCAGCTCTGCTCCCAGCTTTATACTTCTATGATCCACCGCATTTTGTCTGACTCATAAGTCTCTATTCTTGCGGATGATCCTTGTGTTTCTATGTGCTCAACCCTCAGTGCTTTGGAAGGAACTTCGTACAACTCATTCTCCAAATGTGCCAGACTATCTCCTATTGAGCACATATGATATTAGGCAAGGGTTGGGTCACTAATGTTGAGGAACACCCCACTTAATAAATAAACTTAGCCATTACCATGACCAAATCATAGATTAATGCAAAGTGAAGCATTTCCTTCAACACTCCCCACTCCCACCCAGATCTCTCACATCGCTTGTTATCTTATTCTCAACATTCTTCTTTACAAATGATTTTAGGTTCCTCATAATAATGTCTGAGAGAGAACATTGCTTCCACTCACCGGTGCTGTTAGAGCTTACCATTCATTCAGTCAGTGCTTTGAGACCCTGCTGTATGCTCAGCCTTGAGACACAGCACTGAACAAAATGAATGTGATCTCTACCCCACGGACCTATAGGATTATAGATGCATGATAAAAGATTCACAAGAGAACATGTATAGGTGACATGCCACCATGGTGTACTATGAGAGTATGTGATAGGGCCCTTTATAGGGCCCTCTATAATGCCTTCAAGCAGGCTTCTGCTGGAGGTGTCACTGTTGTAAACTATGAGGGACAACTTGGCCATAGCCAGGAATTGCAGTGTGAGGGCGATTGTCAGGGAGACATAGAGCTCTACATCCTCACTTAAACTGCTCCCTAAGAAGCACCATAGTTCCTCGCTTTCTCATTCTTTCTTCATCTCAGAAACCACTAGAGTTACAGATTTTGACCCTTTGATTATTTTCCAGATCAGTGTTTTCTCTAAGTGCCCTTGCAGGCCTGATGACTTGCCTGGGTCACACAAGTCTCTACCTTGATTTCCCACTTTAAGTTGGCCCTCCACATAGCCTAGTGTGATCAAAACGAAACCCAAGTCCAACCCCATCATGTCGCTATAAAGTGCCTGCAGAAGCCACGAGATCGGGTTCACGCTGCTGTGGTTTTTGCCTTGTCCACATCTCACGAGACGGAACTCATACCACTTCCAGACTTATTTTATTCCAGCCTTCCATTTTATTTTGCAGAAATATATTGAGCTGCTCTAAACAATGAGCCTTGGGCATGGAGCTTGTCACTAGTCAGTAGCCTGTGTGTTGTAGCAGACACTCGTTTTCAAGGACCAAATTGAGGCCACAGGTGTGTCTTTAACTTTTGATGGGCAGTTTGTTTTCATTACTACACGTGTTTTGTGTCCTGTACATCTTTTGCAAATATGGGTTCATAGACTCTAAAAAGATTCATGGCAGTATACAATTTGAGGCAGAAACATTGGTGAATCAACTTAGAATAAGTAAATATATTAATGTAAACAGGGCAGCACTTAAGGAAAAATTCTAGAAAGTGGGAACAATGTCAAGCTGGACTTAAACTGATGTACAACACTGTCTAAAGTGAGCCTTCCTTGAGTCAGACCAAAACTCTTGGTAGTTTATTGTCTAGCATGGAAACTGCCAAGCAGGAGATATTGTTCTCTTTAAGGGCATTTCTATAAAATGTTCAATAGGAACATGTAGTAAGTTAACTGAAGCATTTTTCACAATAGCAAGGCTAAATCATACTCTTATGATGAAGAAATCACATTGGTCTCCATTTGAGAGACTAAACTGAGTTAGAATCCTTAGTGTCTATTCTTCTAAAACAAACAAACAAACAAAAACAAACTAAAGAGATAGCACATTGCCATGAGGCAGCTTCTTGTTTCTGGTCAGGCAAGGGACCAGGGTTACTCAAGAAGTTTATTCCTCCCCAGCACGTAGTAGAGAACATGGCTTCACATATTTCTGTTCAACTACTAATACAGTCTAATATTTCACACAGCTGAAAGTAGTAAGATATTTCAGTAGACTATAAAATCAATTTCTTCCAAAGCCTGATAAAATAATACACAAGCTTAGAGTGTTTGTGTCAGCCTTCCAAGTGAACACAGTTTCCTGGCTTTTCAGAGTTAGATGCCAGTCATCTGGCTAGAACACTGAGTGGTCTTCAGTCACATCTTTCTGTGGCTCTACTTTCATCTGCTCATATGAGTATCTGAAGTCATCTGGCCAAGTGATCAGTGGGTGAATCTTCTAGGAAGATAAGGCTTGGGAAAAGTCTATGCACGCCTGATAGGGCACCAAGGACAGACCAAAATATGATGCCCTTGAAGTCCATCTTGGTGACCTAATGAGTTTCCTGTGCTTCCTTGAGCATGAGTGGGATTACTAACAGAACAAAGGTGACCATAAAGCAGCCGTGTCACTGTAGTCACACTCCAGAATGGATGATGACTTCAAGGAAGCAACAGCATGAATCTTCCTTCTAGTCAGCCCTCCTATCTCCCAGGTTCACTTGCAGTTGAAGAAGGGCAGAAGGGGTAATAGCCAGAACCGAGGGTGAGAGTTTTATAATTCTCTTGTCTTCATTTACTAGGGGGTATCAATAGATCCATTATCATCGACTCCCACTACCACTAAATTGTTTTACTGATTAGTGACCATGCCTAGTCTTGAACATGGCATCATGTTATGCCCAGGAGGAAAAAATTATCATACAGCAGTTATCAAATATGAAGTCATGTTATCATTTCAGATGACTTAAAATTGTGAGGCAGAAATATATATTATTCACCTTTCTGGATCTATAACAAAATACCTGAGATAATCAAGTCTAAAAGAATAAGAGTTTGAGTTGGGACTATGGTCCAGTGATAGAGTTCTTTTCTAGCATGCTTAATTTCCGGAACCATCTTTAAAGAAGGAAAGGAAAGAAGAAAAAAGAAAAGTAGTTTTAGCTCACAGTTTTGGAGGGTTTTGTCCATGACTGCTCAGTCTTGTTGCTGTGACCTATGGTGAGGCTGCACATCATGGAGGGAGATTATAAAATAAACTGCAAGGGAGGGAGGGAGGAGAAAGAGAAGAGGGAAGAAAGAGAGAAAAAGGAGGGAAAGGCAAAGAAGGGGAGAGGGGGAAGGGGATGGGAGGGGGAGAGAAGAGGGAAAAGGAGGGGAAGGGAAGATGGAAGCGGAAGAGAGGAAAGGAGATGGGAGGGAGAGCATAGGGGAGAGGAGGGGAGGGGAGAGGAGGGGAGGGGAGAGGAGGGGAGGGGAGGACTGTTATATGCCACTAGTGCTAGAACACTGAGTGGTCTTCAGTCACATCCTTCTGTGGCTCTACTTTCATTTGCTCATATGAGTATCTGAAGTCACCTGGCTAAGTGATCAGCGTGTGAACTCTTCTAGGAAGATGAGGCTGGAAAAGCCTATTCATGCCTGATAGGGCACCGAAGACAGACCACTCTAATCTTGCGATAAGGAATCTGGTCCCACAGTAACAGTCATCTATGCACAGGGCTAAGTCCCAATTATTCAGGAAAGGTCTTAAAGGTTCAGTGTCTTGATATCTTCACATGTGTGACTACGTTTCCAACACATGATGAGCTTTGGTAAATACCTTTGGACTACAGCACTCAGTTCTACGCTGCCCAGAAAACCAGCCTTGCAGCTTGAGGTAAATGGAAGGATCCTGGGAAGATGGACCTTCGTCCAGTCTTTCTCTTATTAGTGCCACTGTCCCTCCAATTCCAAGGTACCATTAATTCTTAAAACCTGACAAGCCAGATGGCTCCTGGTTATTTCCCACCCCCATCCCCACTCCGGCCAGTTTATTGCTTGGCTTCTTGGGCCTATAAATTATGTGTTTTCAAGCTTCCCATTCGCTCTTGTTTTGCATGTATTCAATTTTTGTGAGTTTCCATGATAAATAGAGCTAAATGGCTTCAAGCCTTCCCCTTAAATACAAATACACCATTGCTTTACTTTTCAATTTTTATTTTGTCTTCTCAATTATCTTCTATGTTATCTTCTATGAATTTTAAATATGTCATTTTCTTTATCATCTTTATCATCTCGGTGTTTTTAAATTTTTTGTAGATTTATATCCTTTGAGTTACTTCCTATATATAAATATATCTTGTACATATTAAATTGATGAGAATATTTTTTCAAGCAGTTTTACTTTCATAGAAAAATTAAGGAATAGGTAAGAGAATTAATTCCCCTCTGCACATCCTCCTTAAGGCGTGTCCTCACATGGACACAACAGTCTTCTCCCAGGAGCATCCTCAACCAAGGGAGTATGTTTTAGTTACTGAGCTATTCAATGGCACATTCATCAAGCTAAGTCTCTAGTCTATAATAGGGTACAGCATTATTTGTGTTTGACATTCTCTAGGGTTTGACTATTGTATGGTGATGTAAATCAATCATTATGGTAGCATCTAGCACAGTTTTGTTTTCCTAAAAGTCCTCTGTCCTCTATGGCTGCACCCAGAGCTGAGGAGCTATTGGCAGCTGATAGCTGTTGGGGAAAGGACACTCAGTTTTCTTCAGGGCTATGGCTCCTGGCATGCTCCTGGATGCAGTGAATGGTCCCACACCTATCCATATGGGTAACATGAATTAGACTCAGTGAGTTAGAAAAATATAAGCGAGAGAGGGCATGATGTTGAGGAGTCCAGGGGGAATAAAGGCAAAAGAAAAGGGATCTGGGACCCATGTTATCTCTTCCCTTTTTACTTTCTGACCATGAGCAGGTTCCCTGTACAGCACACCTCTGGCATCATATGCTGCCTCCTTAGACGCCCCAACTGGTCTGGATTAAAACTTCTCAGACACTAAGGTGAAATGAAGCTTTTCTTTTTATAAATTGATCACCTTGGGTGTTTTGTATAGTAACAGAAGCTGACACAGCACTGAGTAATAGTCCATTGCCTGAACTCACCACAGCTTGTCACCTACTGAAGAAAATCTTGGTAGCTTCCATGTTTTGGCAATTGCAAGAAAGCTGCTATAAAAGACTGATTGCAGATTTATGTTTTCAATTATCTGGATAAATATCAAAGAACACAGTAGCTAGATTCTATGGTAAGGATTTTATTCTTATTTTATTATTTTGCACATTTGGGTGTGACATCTGCATGTATGCTTTGCCATCTACATGTATGTTTGTGCTGTCTGCATGTATGTTTGTGCACCACACCATGCTGTGCTCTCAAAGGCCAAAAGGTAATTCAGATCTCCCAGGACTCGGAGTTACAAATGATTATGAGCTATTGTGTGGGTGCTGGAGATAGAACCTGGGTCCCTAGCTTTTATACAGTGCTCTAAGGCACACCATTGCTCCAGGCCCTAGAACTTTGGTTTTATGGGAAACCATAAAACTGTCTTCAAGAGGGGTCATACGATTTTGTTTTCTTACCAGTGGCAAGCATTCCTGGGCATCCTCTCCAGCATCTGATGTTAACTGGTGTTTCATGCATCATCCATTTCCAGTATGTGGTGCGCCTTACTTTGTTTTGCATCTCCAGCGATGTCTGATACCGACCTCTTTCTGTGCTTGCACACTGTGATTGTAGGCCATCTGTTGAAGAGTCTGAATTTGCCTACTATTAAAATAAAATTGTTTAAGATTACTGAATGAGGTCCTTTATAAGATTTGTCTTTTGGGAATATTTTCTCCCAGACTATGTCCAGTATTGAGAAATGAGCAGAGTATGATCAAATCCCCAAATTAAGGGTGTCCAATTGTTATAAACATTTGCTGAATCAAAAGAATTAATCTACAAACCAATGGTAAATGTTCAACTTTCTGTTTTATGAAACTCCATGATACTAGATCTTTATATTCCTCAAATTCATGAATCATTTGTGAATAATACTGCCTGAGGGTTTTTTATGCAAAAATTTCAGAAAATTCTCAATTTATAAAGATATTTTCTCTAAGAAAATAACTTGTTGAATAGGCAACAATGTTTTTAAAGCTCCTGATGGCTCAGGGAAGTTATAAGTCAGACTCTAAAATTAAGCTAGGGATGGTGGTGATTTAAAAGAGATAGCCTCTTTCCACAAATAATTTTATTTCATAGGTAAAAATGAACTTTATAGAAAAGAGTTAATGGTAGTTTGGAGCTAGTTTTACACATCATCTTTACAGATATTGATATTGAATGCTTTTGATCTTAAGAGCTGAGATAAACAAAGTCAAAATACCTTAAAGTTGTTCTAAATCTGTAAAGTATTTTAAAATCAGCTAGAAATCTTAACCATAACCCCCACCCCTGAGATACATATTTGGGGAACAAAGGTGTAAGCAAGGTAGGCATATAAGTATGTTCCTATGTGAGTGTGTATGTGTATGTATGTTTGTTTATATGTATGTATGTAAGTATGTATGTATGTATGTATGTATGAATAGACAGGATTCCAGAACAAGACAAGGCCTAGAAAAATATTGCCCCCTGTAGTAAATCACCAATAAGGATCCCTTCAAGGCTGGCTCTGGATCCCTTTGATGTGCTCCCATTATTGTTTAAGTCATCAACCCTGATACCATTTTAAGAAGCCTAACGTGTTAAGAAAATATATAAATGTAACTGTGTAAACAGAGGTGAAACATGGAGAGGCTGTTGAGCCACCTTGTCTGTAGCTATGAATTGGCAAACACAGACACACCCCTTCATAAATTTTTGGCCCCTTCATGAGTGCTTTGTAAAAATCCAGCTCCCAAACTTATCTTTCCTTCTCTCCATGTGTTGGTTTCCTCTCTCATCTTTTTTCTGTTTAAATATATAGTTACCTTCAGATTCTGCTTTGAATCAAATAAAGAATAATTCAATGACTGAAAAATAAATTTTTGTGGGATCTACTGATGAGTTTTTTTTTAAGTATGGTCTTAATGGTTTTCTAAGATATCTCCCTGAGGCAATGGATGCATCGACTTCTTAAACCAGTGTCGTGCCTACTTCCTTGCCCCCTTTAACTCTAGTTAATAACCATTTCCTACAGAAGGACAAGTCAGTGATCCTGGAAGTATTCTATACATTTTTGAATGTATGTTGGAAGAAGAGAGCTGCAACCACCATAAAAAAAAAAAGAGAGAGATAAGTGTGCATCCCAGCTGTTAGACATGCACATGGATTCTACATACATGTGTATATCAATCTAGATATATGCATATGGAAATAGATATACATGGATATGACACATGATGAGCCTATATCATGTGTTTCAGTATGTATGTGGTTACGTGGTTGATTTGTATGTGTGAGCATCTTCCCAGATGTCTTCTGGGATGGTCTTGAGACACTTTGACTCTGATAATAACTAGCATACTTATACCCAAGGGCTTTGGTTCTACATACCAAATCTTCCATTAGAAAGACTAGGAATCTTGGCAAAATAGCTGTGCTCAAGGTTGGAACAACAGAGAATGGACAGGATAGGACTAGAACACTTTGTTATATGTCTTAAATTATAGGATAATTTAAAAACTAATTATTAAGTGAAATAATTATTGTAAATGTAAAACCATGAGCAATCACAAATTGCTCTAATACAGAGAAGACAGAAATGCTTCTGTAGAAAATGCTAAAAGGAATGCTGGGGTTAGGGACATTAGGGATGTTTTAGTCACATGCTCTATTGATGTGAAAAAAATCCATGACCACAGCAACTCTTAAAAAAATTTAACTGGAGCTTGCTTACAATTTCATAGGTTTAGTCTATTATTATCATGGTGGGGAGCTTAGCAGCATACAGCCAGACATGGTGCTGGAGAAGGAGGCTGAGAGGTCTACAGTCAGATCCACAGACAGCAGGAAGAGAGAAAGAGTGCGCCACTGGGCCTATCTTGAGCTTGTGAAACCTTAAAGCTCATTCCCAGTGACACACTTGCTCCAGCAAAGACACACCTCCTAGTCCCTTCAAACAGTGTCATCCCCAGGATGACCATGCATTCAAGTCTATGAGTCTATAGGGGAGTCAAAACACAATGGAGGTGGGGGGAGGATCACCTTTCACAGCCCATTACAAAAGTAAATGATTTAGACAAAAATCGTAGATAAATGTTTAATAAAATATAGCCATACATTGATGTGCTTGTGTGCCCAGTAACGTGGCCCAGTATATAAAGTGCCTGACCTCCATGTCTGAAAGAGCAGACACACACACACACACACACACACACACACACACGCTACATGGGGGAAGGGAGGGATATAAGAAGGAAGGAGGAGGAGAAGAAAAAAAGAGTAGTAGTAGTACTAGTAGTAGTAATGTATGTTTCATTATCTTGTCTGTACAAAGACAGAACCAGGAGATGTGTTAAATTACAGTCTGAAAAATGGTAACAACTGAATGCAGTGTGTGAGTTCAGATTTTTCTTTTGCTATGAAAGATGTGATCAAGATAGTTTATAAGGAACGATAAAGTATATAGATTAGGTAAATTTTTAATTTACTGGTTCAATAACTGCAATTTAATTATTGTTTATATAAAAGGATTTCTTATTTTTAGGAAATACACAATGAAATATTTAGAAGTAAAGGGACATACAAATTTGAATTTCTGAAATGCTTTTAGGTAATGTACAAAATAATGGAGTCATGGTATTTCCACGTTATACTTTGATTTTATACTCCCGACACCCATTATCCTTTCTTGTCTTCCTCCTCTCCTAAATAGTCTTTGCTCTGCTTTCATGCTGTCTTAGTTACTTTCCTATTGCTGTGATGAGAAATCAAGACCAAGGCAACTTGTAAAAGAAAACACTTCATTTGGGGACTCATGGTTCTGGAGAACTAGAACCCACGACCGCCATGGCAGGTTTCACTGCAGCAGGTGGGCAGGCATGTTGCTGGAGATGTAGCTGAGAACTTACATGGTGAGACAACAGCCTTAAGACAGAGAGAAAGGGGGCAGGGGACAGTAAGGGAGGGAAAGAAGATAGGAGAGAAGGGAAGGGGAAGGAAGGGGATGGAAGGGAAAGGAACGGAGAGGAGGGGAGGGGAGAGGAGAGAAAGGAGGAGAGGAGAGGGCACCATCTTGGAATGACCTGAACATTTGAATCTTTAAACCCCACCTCCAGTGACACACATCATCAAATAAAGCCACACCCCCTAATTCTACCCAAACAGTTCCACTCACTGGGATACAAGCATGTAAACATATGATCCTATGGGGACCATTCTCAGTCACACCATAACATATGCCTTATAGCTGTTAGTAAGTATAGATCCCGTATTTGGGAGGAAATATCCATTATGTCTTCCTTTCCCTCCATAATTCATTCACCCACTAGTGATTAGATGATTTGAGGATGGTGGTGGTACTTAATCATTAATTCTTTACAGATTCTAAGTATCCCCTACAGATGTATAGTGGGCAGAGATTCTCCCCATTCTGCAGGCTGTCTCCTCACTCAGCCATTGTAATTCTTGCTTTTGCTCTCTGAGTTATTGGAGTTGTCTAGGAAGTCTTTGCTTTTTCTACATCTTTAAGTGTGTTTCCTTTTCTTCTCCAGAAGTTTCAAAGTTTTGGGTTTTCCCTTAGGTCTTTGATTTTGAATTTATTTTTGTATAGAGTTAGAAGCAGGAACCTAGTTTTATTCTTTTACATATGGGTGTACGCGTTTCCCCAGCACTGTTTGTTGTTGTTCGGGGCCCCGTGGTTGAAATTCAGATGACTGTTTATCTCTGTTGTACCCATTGGCTGTCCTTTTTGGAAACCTCATTGAAACACCACTGTTAGTCCGTATTTCTCTAGATAGTTTTGAAACACCACCACAAAAATGGCCCATTTTTGGCCACTTACGCTCTGCTCACAGCGCTTGAAAGCTTACCTAACCCACATCTCCAAAATTTTCCACATTCTGAACCAGTTCTAAAGGTCTATGAACCACAGGGTCACATTTATCGCAGCAATAGTGTCAATCTTGGTACGTTCTGTATTCCTTCCTTTCCTCATCACTATGACAACATAATTGATGGATGCAACTTAAGAGAGTTGTATTTTGGTCGACAGGTTCATAGGGTTGGGATACGCCATCATGGCAAAGAATGCAAAGCTGCTGGGATTGCTCTGTCTGCCGCAAGCCTGCAGGTGCTGCTTCTCTAGTTTGGCTGATAAAGAAGCAGAGAGCTTAGCCTGGAGATGGGAGTGGCCATCACCTTCTAGTCTTGCCTCAGCAACTCTTCTCTCTCAACCGGGACATAGTCTCAGAGGTTCTACAATTGTCCAAATACTTAGGACCAAGTGTTCAAATATATGAGCCCCTATGAGGAATTTATGTCCAAACTATAAAAGTTTATGAGTCTGGTTTTGTGGCAGCGCCATGCTAATTTTGTTACTGTGGCCCTGTGGTGTAATTTGAAATGAGGTATTACAATAACTTTGGCATTGCTTTCTACAGATTTAGCTTTTATGGGCTATTGTGTCCTCACATGAATGTCAGGATTAATTTTTTTATTTTCAATTTGCTTGGGTTTTTTTTTTTAATAATTGACTTTTCATACCTATAAAGACTGTCATTGAACTTTTGGTAGGGATTACATTAAATCTGTAGATCCCTTTTAATAATGTAGCTAACTTTACAAAATTAGTTGTACCAATCCGTAAGCATGGAAAAACCTTTTGATCTTCTACTGTCTTCTTCAATTTATTCTTTGACTGCTTTAAGCCTTTCATCACAGAAGGCTTTCACTTTTTTGTTTCGGTTTATTCCTAGATGTTTTACTTTATTCTTGAGGCCATTGTGAAAGTGATTAGGTTTCTCCTTTCTTTCTCATCGTGTTGATTGCTGTTACATAGGAAAAAAACTACATTTTTTTTAAAATGGTGATTTGGTATCCTGCTACAAGAGTTTTCTGACTTAGTCTTTTAGCTATTTAAATATAAAATCATATCTTCTACAGGGATAATGTGACTTCTTCCTGTTTGTACAAAGTCTTTTTGTCTTTCCTTACTTCCAAAAGATCTTAAGAACTACACTGAATAAAAATGTTTCCACTTGTCTTATCCTGACTTTAGGGGGAATTATTTGAGTTTTTGCAACTTTTAAACTATTCAGAATTCCCACTCTTCTCACTCTATGTTTAGATAAGAAAATTATCAATGTACTGAATGTGCCCATTTTAGAAAGCTGGGAGAAAGGTATCCGGGGACACAAAGAATTCTTCCATCCCCTCTGGAAGTCTGAAATCATGCTTGGTGACCTCGTGGGGAATTTGAAAATATTACTTTTAATATTTGAATTCAGAAAATAAGCATTTGATACATAAAATTATAAAAGCAATGATATTAAGGTTGTTAGAAGATAGTATATTAATACATAATTGGGCAGTATTATAAAATAAAACTTTGTATTCATAATGTAAGCAGCGTGATATAAAGGTACTGGTGTGTAGACATAATTCTTTGCAGGTTTGGTGAATCTTGGCACAGGTCTTTCAGGCTCAGTGCTAAGAGTGGATGGTATCAGTCTTATTATGCACCCATGTAATGATCTCGCAGGGTGAGTTAGGGCAGAGGGCAGATGGCAGCTATAATCCTGAATGCATAGTGGAGTTGCACAATGGTTCCTCACATCTGCGGGCTGTTCTGTGATTATGGAATAAACAACGCTGACGGCCATTTAGTCATCGGCATACTGGAGTCATGTCCCAGAGGATTCCCAGAGCAGTAAAAATTTAGAAGCTAAATGTTTAACTTTCCAGAATGTTTAACTTTCCTGCCCCAGACAAAGCAAGACTCGCAGAAGCAAACTTCCTTGTTCACTAAACACTCAGCCCAGAAATTGAGAGATCACACATGCAACTGTGAACTTTGCACCATTGGATGTATAAACTTCACGAGCCAAAAATAGGCTCTGTCCTGATCTAAGAGCCTCCATTTCTAACGATAACCGTATGGTGGTTAAAGCCATTTGACTGTTAGCTTGTGCCTTGTGCCTTTGCCTGTGGCTGCGCAGGGTTAAGTCTGTTTGAACCAGGGAGAAGAAACACATTGCCTGCTTCTTTATGGTTTTCAGAAACATCCAAAGAAAGGTACTAAATAACCAGTCCTGTTAGGTCTCAGAATCCTCCAGGGGGCACCAGAACATTCCAGTGTAGTTGACCATATTTCATTAAATCCAGAAAGGCTAACTGTGTTGCTTTCTTGTAATCGGTTCCCTATGGTAACTTTTCCAGTTCTGTTGACATTTCTTCTCCTGTGTTCGCTTTTACAGCGTGTGTGAGTCTATGGAATATTTCTGCCTCTCTGAAGAGGAGGAGGAAGGAAAAGTTCATCCCTTGGATGAGTTCTAAGAAACTGGAGCCATTTCTCCTCTGGGCAGATGCAAAGGCTTTCAGCCCGCTCTGAGGGAAGGATTTTCCAAATGTTCCTAATCTTACTGGGGAGAAAAAGTTGAGGAAACTGAGAATTCCATTCACATCCTCAGCCTAATACTGCACATAAGCTACCCTGTTATTATCATTATTAATAATAAACACGGTAAAGTCAGACAGGCATTCACAGGAGATTTTTTTATATGAATTTTGTGCAGAAGTAAAGGGTTGCCAGGCTACTGCATAATATTGCTCAGTTCTGGTCCAGGAGTACAGAATTCCAGCGGGCCTCCCGAGCCGGTCCCTCCAATTAGTGGCTACTTCATTACGAATAAAGAACCCTCATTACTGCGGGCCTTCGAGTGAAATAGGATCCCGTACCTCTTGAAATCCTTCTTTCTAAGTACAGACAGTTCCCAACTTACAAACAATCCACTTAAGAACCACCAAGGCATTCAGAGGCTGCTGGAGCCTCCTGCAGCTGCTGCCCGGGCCCCCTGCCCAGCCCCCCTACCCAGCCTCCGCCCGCTCTCCTGGGCTGCTCAAGGCAGATCTGCCCAGCCCCCTGCAGAGCCAGCTGCCCACCTGCCCTTCTGGACTGCAGCTCTAGCTGGGGATTCAGGGAGGCCTCTGGGCTACCGCTGGTTTTATAGTTGGGCTCAGCTTTGGGGTAAATAAGCTTTTGTGGCTTGGCCTGGGAACCGAACCACCATTTAAAAAGAGAGAGAGGGGGGGAGAGAGGGAGAGGGAGAGAGAGAGAGAGAGAGAAAGGGGAAAAATTGCATCCATGGGAAAATGTATTTTGCACTCCCAACAACCAACAGACAAATGGCTGTGAGGAGGGCTGTCTTCTGGCTCCTAGCAATGGGAGGAGGAGAAGAAACCTGCTGTCCTGGGTTCTGGGTCCAGGTCTGGCCTCACAATCACTGTTGGGCCTCAACAAACCCTTTAATCCCTGTGGATCTCACATCAGCCATTAAATGGGGTTGGTGTAAATAAATCACGAGCCTCTGTCTGGGATAATGACTTCAGTTGATCAGGCTCTGCTCTCATCTCTCTCTTCCTTTCATTCCTTCCTTCGTCCATCCATTCAGAGCCGTTTGACTCAAAGCCCCTGCATTGTGCCGGATTCTGGGCTTAGTGCTGAGGATACAGTGGGACGAGGCTGAAGGCAGCCCTCAATGGGCTCAGTGTTTGGTGGGAGAGACACGCGTCCGTCTAAGCCAGTGCTTGTGAACGGAGTGCTGTGGCTGAGCTGAGCAGGGACTGCTGTGGCTCATTCACTCTGGATTTTACTTTGTCTCCTCTCGCAGTTGTGAACGCGGATTCCCTGAGAAGCGGGCCTTCTGCCTCTGTCCCTACGGCTGCTTTGCTCAGGCCTCTGGCCCTCCTTCCTGTATCACCGAGAAAGCAAATACAGGAGAGCTCTCCACCAGATTACAAATACTCCCATCTCCTTCCGTGCCCTGGGACAGCAGCGCACAGTACATCTTCCTCTCCCTCTCCCGGGGACCTTTCTTTCCCTAAGGAAATCAGGATTGTCTTTGGATTGACAGCTGGATTGGCAGAAACTCTTGTGTTCTTAGATACTGAAAAATACTGTCCTGGGTGTGGGGTTTTATATCTGTAATCCCAGCCCTTTAGACATAAGGCAAGAGGATAAAAGTGAGGTAGAGGCCAGCTTGGTGATACATTTATAAAAATACAAAGAGAAAGGAGATGCATTCTGTGGGGGTATTGAGGTATGGGGGAAGGGGATGTATTAGTGGACCCATGCCAAGGTATCCCTTGAGGGACCAACCATACAACCATATAGTATAGAATAGAGTTTATTCAGGGCATGGGGAGGGGTGTTAAGAGGGTAGTAGATGCAGAGAAAGGCAGAGAGAGAGAGAGAGACAGAGACAGAGACACAGAGAGACAGAGACAGACAGAGAGTAGAGAAATAGAGGCAGCCATGAACATGTGGAGAGAGGGGGAAGGGAGGGGGAGGGGGAAGGGACACGGAACAAGAAGGGAAGAGCCCAAGAGATCAAGAGAACAAGAACAGGAGGAGGTAACGAGCAGCCCCTTTAGTAGTGGGTCAGGTCTACCTGTCTGTTGCCAGGTAACTGTGAGGAGAGCACACCTGTCTGTTGCCAGGTAATTATGGGGTGGAGCTTAGACAGAATGCTAACACTTGGGGCTACTATTTCAGGCCAGCCTTGGCTCCAGAGTGAGACCCTATCTCAGACAATAACAAATTTCTGTATCCCCAAATGCCTCTAGATACATACCCATCTCCTGTTGCCCATATTCATCTCTCTATATTCTACCAAAAATGCCAGTTTTCTACACCCATCCCTCACTCATTATTAAAAATATCATGCCTATGGGTGATTCTCACAGGTCTGTCTGTCATTTTGTGGTGACACAGCACAGTGAAGCAGCCTTGAGTTCTGCCTCTGTGCCTCAATGCCTGTTGATATTACATCATTATGAAAGTCTATGAGCAAGGAAATGGCCACGCGAGTGGTTTAAGGGAAGGTTGCTTTGGTAGCCCAACGTATGGTGCTTTAAGACTGAAGAAGAGAGATGTTTAGGGCACAAGTTGCTGGTACAGATAACAAAAATGTAAACTCAATGAAATGTGTCATTGTTGCAAAGTGGTCCAGCTTGCATGACCATCAATACAAGCATTTGGTGATTAGAACTGGAAAGAATACCCCAATGAGTGGGCGAACAAGTAGGTAGGTAGATGGATGGATGGGTGGAGAGAAAAATGAGAGATAGATAACTTTAATCAGACCATTTGCATTAATGTTCTATTTTAGTGTGTTCTGTGCTTTATATAATGCATGGTGCAGGCCAGAAGAGGATGTTAGGTGCCCGGGTGTCAGAGTAACTGGCAACTGTGGGCCACCTGATGTTGGTGCTTGGTGACCTCAGATCCTCTGTAAGAGCAAGAAGCATGCTTAACTGCTAAGCCCATCTCTCCAGCCCATCTGTTCGAGTCTTCATTCTTTTTTTAAACTAAACCAGAATTTTTAAAATATCCTCTTTTTCTTGTTTGTTTCCTTTTTGCATCTTAAAAATATTTAGTCCAAAATAATGTTAAAGTAAGTGTGTAGATTTCTTTCATCTCCCTTCAATGTGCCTGAACTCTTAAGCACACAAGGTTTTAATCCACAATAGGTCATTAGATCTTATTTCAAGTGCGAATTATTCTTGCAGTACTAAATGTATTCTAGGGGGATTATTTATAAGTGGCCTGGGAAGTGAGAAAGCTATCTTGTGACTTTAAACTGTAATATATTTCCCTGAGGAGTATGGTTAAAGCAACCCCCATTTCCACCTGTTTCTGTTGTAGTTCTTAACAAAATGACTAGTCGCATGAATTCAGCTGTTATTTTGAAATCAATAGTAGAGCCCTTTCTCTGTTGAGTACACTGTCTTATTGATATAGGGTTCAGCTGGAGCAGACAGCAGTATGTTTGCCTTCTCCCTGGTCTTCCTGGAGCCTGAAAATATATACATCTGTAACCTAAGGCCCAACATTGCACTACAGAAATAGAATGAGGCATGCATTTTTCTAGGAAAGTCAACATTCAAAGTGCACCTGAGCACCTTCCTACTTGGCTCCCGCTTGTACCAACAGAATGTATGGTGATTCTGACTTTGGTTGCAGAGATTAAAAGCCAATAGATTTCTGAATGATGGTCTTAATAAATACTCATGAAAAAAATTGGTTAGTGATGCTATAGCAGATAATGAAAAACAAAGTTTTGTTAGTCTCGTAGCTATTACCTTCCAAGGATGCTTTTTCAGTGCGTCTTTTTGTTGTTTATCCCCATGTCTCTAAATGTTCTCTTCGGTTTGAAATTTCCATGGGAGCAAGGATCCGTGCCTTATGCATAGCTTTTAGATGTTTTTGTCCTTTGTAGCTACCTGTACAGATAGGTGTGGCTGCCTTTTGTGGTGGTAAGTACAATCCCTTGAGAATAAACCTGCATGATAGCACCAAATATGCCTTTGTAAGGAAGCTTCTCAAACAGATTTGTCTCTTATTTATCTTATGTTGATGGTGGAGATTCAGAAAAGTTAATTTGCCAAAGGCTGCAAAGCTAGGAAGCCTCTCATCAAGACATAGAATCCAGATCTTTTAGGTCTTGAATTGCCCTTTCTATCACATAACATTGCTACAGGGGTTAATAACTATTTGGATATTGAAAATGGTATCAATGTAATTCTGCAGAAACCTTCTTCTAACTTACTCTGCAGAGCAGATTACTCATTATAGTTTCAAGGCAGTATTGACAGAGTATAGCATAAGAGATTCCTCTGGAGTAGTGCACATGTTCTACACATTTCCAAGTGGTAGATATGTGTGTGTGTGTGTGTGTGTGTGTGTGTTCATGCATGCATGTATCTAAAAGTTCATGGAGCTATAAACATTATAGTTTGTTCTTGCTTAGAAGTTATACCTCAGTAAGATCAGTTTAAAAATATCTGAAAATTTGAAAGAAACAGTAGAATAAATTGAGTTTTAAAAGCAACATTATTTAGAAGCTCACAGAAAAGGGCCCTGTGTCCAGTGGTGTCTTTGGTGTTTCCTTTAGTAACATTTTTATTTCTCCACGATTTTACATGTATAACTTTGAAACCTAAATATTGAAAGACCTTGTCTCTGTTCCGTGTAGAAAAGGTACCCCAGCTTTCCAAGGAATATATGTGTACCATTTGGAAGCTACTTTGTGGAGCCAGAATAACTCACTGGTCATGAGAAGTTCACTAGGGAGACATCTAAAACTTCTCAGTCATAAGATTGTGATTAAAGAAAACACTGAAAAACTTTCTAACATTTCATTGTTTTTGGTTCCATCTCGACACATTCTCCCCAATAGTTGTACAACATTTTTTTTACTTTCAGTAGCATTAAAATGAGTGAGGAGAGATCTTGAACACATCAGCGGGTTTTGTTATTTCATTAATCACCCAATACTACTGATAACATTATCATTATTATTGATAATATTGTTATTGTTGGTCACACAAGGGGTAAACAGAATAAATCTTTGGATAGTTGTCCATTTTTTTTTTTTATGGTTCATTCATTGAACTCTAACCCACTTCCGATGTTATGTCTAGAATCTGAAGTCATCTGATTGCCTCTCAACCCTATCCCTGCGTTGTTAGGATAGACTAAGCTTAATTATGGTCAGAGATACCCAAAGCAGTCGAAGGACAGTGTCTAGGTTAGAAGGGTGTCTTTCCACCAAAAAGTCAAGGCACCCCAGCAAGCAAAAGCTTTGTAGTCTTGCACACTCACCTTCTGTTGTTGGCTGGTTGCAACATTCCAATCTTAAGGAAAGGGAAAGAACACAAATCTTACAGGTCCTACCTAGAAATGATACTTGCCTTCAGGGCCTATTCTGTTGGAGAAACTTTGTCTGATGATTACACTTACTTTTGAGAGAGTCTACAAAGATTCAGAAGAGAGATTGGATTTCAGAGAGCAGTTAACTAACTCAGCCACAGGAGAACTTTCTTATCCCAGTGAGAGGCTGGTGTTGTCCTGCCTATGCTGTCAATGGAGTGATTGATGGTCAAGATATTATGGACTGTGTATGTAGAAATGACAACACCCAACTGTGTCATGGCTGCTGATCTATAACAAACAGGACTGTAATGATTTCTAGCAGGATGTAGCCAAGAATTGCGACATGCCTAGCCCTCTCCCCTATTCCTAAGAGGAGACATTTTATAGAGAATAAAGCTCCCCCAGGTGGAAGCATGTTCTACAAAGCATCATATCATCAATCATTGGATGACTTGTCTGTGAGAGTGGCAGTTACTGACAGTAACTGAAAAATCAAGACACGTAGTCACAGTACACCATAATGTGAAGAGTAAACAGATTTAGTGTGTGCAGCTAAGTACGAGCAAATCATTTAACTTTTCACAGAACATAGCTTTGAATAAATGATCGAAACAAAATAGCAAAAAAGAAATAATGACATCATTTTAAAACTCTAGTAAAGGGCTGTGACATGGCTCAGCAGGTAAAATGATTTCCATGTAAGTCTGGAGATATAAGTTCCATTCCTGGAACCCACAAAAGGGTAGAACAGAATAGACTCTACAGGCCTGTCCTCTGACTTCTACCGGCGCACCACACACACACACACACACACACACACACACACACACGCAAATCGTTAAAACTCTGTTAAAAATTGCAGTAGGACAATAGGATAAAAAGGAAGTGTTGGCCTCTGCCATCTTCTAATTTGTATGCTTCTTGGATTAGAGAGAAATTGATAAAGCTGGTACTCTCTGCCTTTAGTCATGTGGCCCCAAGTTAATATTTCCACCAGTGACTTGAAAGAGGAAGTGAATCCGGTCAGTTCAGTGTTCTGATGACAGAATTGGTTTCTAAATTAAAAACTGAAAACAGGGTGAATCGCCAGCCCAGTAAACATTAAGAGCATTAGAATGTGAGAGCTAGCTCCATCACTCCGAAACTGTGCTGCATAGCTGTATGGGCTGGGATAAATCAGTTGCCTAGGGTTCAGCTCCTTCTACCTCTGATACTATAACTGAGTATGTAATTGCTCTATGACAGTTGGTGTTCTCAAACAAGAAGCCGGATTCACAAACTTTGAAGGCATTAGAATGTTACCATAATCAGTTAACAAAATGACAAAGGAAAGATGTCCCCAAAGCCCTACCGCCATCATTTAAGATCTGAGATTTGGCAAAATTAAGAGATTTTGGCGATGTAGTAAAGCCAGCTTATATTTTCTATCCCCACTGTGGTCAGTTGAGCACGTTGTCTAATTTGTTTAACACCCAGTTTCCTTTATCTAGACTGAAATAGTAATGAAACCATGTTACAGGGTGTTCTGCTATTCCGCTAGGAGCCTGTATGTGTGGATCAGTGATGGTGAAGAATAGCATCGTCAGAGAAAACCATGCACACAGTGTTCTGCAGAGGGAAAGCTTGGGTGGAGGGGGAGACCCAGCTCACTAGTACCAGGAACCTTCCCTTTTTCATCGTTGTCTCGAATGCCTGCAAACTGCAAGGCACATCACCTTCCCTTTATAAAACTAGGGAGTCTAACCTCCACCCCTTGAAACTTATAATGCAGACATGAGTTGGGCACACACAGGAGGAACATTTATGGTAGTTCTGTGTGTCAGTAGACAAGGTAAGGCTGTGGTTGATTTCACTGAGGAGCACTTCAGGGGGAGGATCTCAAGGGAGCAGAACCACGTGGACAGGAAGTTGGGAAGGCATTCCAGGAAGAGGACATATGAGAAAACAGGCAGATCTAGCCCCAACCGTAGCTGGTAGGTAGTAATGTAGCACACACACAGCCCACAACATGGCGCTAAGATGAAGTGGGTCAGAGACCGAGATGTCCTCGCACTCAAGCTGGGTCCAGGATGGAGTTTGTGTTTACAGGGGCTGGGACAGATGTTGTGGTTGTTTTTTTCTTTTTTCTTTTCCATGTATATTAGAAAATGTGGGAAATTATTTGAAATGTAAATAAAAAATATATCGAATAAAAAAATAGATGGTCAAACTGATGATTATATTCAATTCTCATTTAGTTAATTACAATAACATGTTTTCAAAAAAAAAAGAAAAAAGAAAAAAGAACATGTGCCTGAAACTTTACAAATACCTGGGTGAACTGAATCTGCGGGGCTTTCTGATAGTCCAGGTGGACACAAAACATTTGTCTAGTGTGAATAGTGTTCATGTGTGTGGAGATTCTGGCCTGAGGGTCCCACTTATCGTCCTGTAAGTTTGACACGTAGCTGGAAATCTGCCCTTGTCGTGGCGCAGTCATTATCGCCGGATTGTTGTAGGTCATACAAGGCTAGGCAGAAATCACTATCAGTCGCATCCTCCTTGTGTCTGTAGTATTGATAACCATCGCAGCTGCTGCAAGGAACATGCACAGACTCCCTTCATATCTTTATTGACTTCAGCTTTCCCTCTCTCTCAGATTTACCCATTTACCAGGCTGCCCCAATTAAATCAAAAGTCACCTTGGTCAGTACTCTCTGTCCAGTTCTTCATGGAAAACGGCCTGCCCCTCCATGTCTGCTTCCCATATTCTTCTCCACCTCTGATGTTCTCTTTAAATTAGGTCTTGACATGACAGGCCCAGGCATGGAGAGTCATCTCCATGCATATTCCAGACTTGTAGGCTCCAATACCAGAGTAACCTATCCCTCAAGCTTCCTCCTCCTTATCTACATGAAACATACATCTCAATGTTCTTGCTCTAAATCCTCTAAATTTTTACATGCATTTACTTATCAGAGTGAAGTGTGCATGCATGTAGGGTTCAGAGCACAAATACTTGCAGAAGTTTGCACTCTCCTTCTGCTATGTGGGGTTTGGGGATTGAATTCAGGTCATCGGGCTTATGAAAAGCCCAGTCACCAGCTGAGCCATATTGCCAGCCTCTGAGACATCTCATTCTTCAAAATACATCCCTGATATACAAATGCGAGAACCCGAGTTCAAATCCCTGTAACCTGTGTAAAACCAGGTACGGGAACACATGTCTATAATCTCAGTGTGCCTGTAGAAAGACTAGAGTTGGAGACAGGGCAATCTCCAGCTACGACAGGCCAACTAATCTAGAGTATGCAAAGGAAGGACCCTGTCTCAAATTGAGGCAAGAAGCAGCACCCAACCTTATCCTTTTTCTTTTACGCATGCCCTGTGGACAGGTGTGCCTCCTGCACACACACACACACACACACACACACACACATACACACACTCACACATACACATTCTTTGTAAATACATATTATAACCATTCATATCTATCATTTTTATAATAAACCTTTTAAAACTCACCCATTGGTTTTAAGATGTTTGAGGTTTGTAGACAAACCTACACTTTAATAAGGGATGAAAAGAGATTGGGGATGCAGGATACACGGAAGGACAATGGATTCAATCCCCCAAACCCACATAGCAGAAGGAGAGTCCCTAAACAAACCAAACATAGTTCACCCCTCAGCATTTACACTTGATTCTCTCTGCTAAGAATGTTCTGCCTGCTTGATAGCTGTGTAGTTCCTTCCTTATGTCTTCTTGATTTCTCCTCCAGCATTGTCTTTTCAGGTGTTCTTTCTACAGCCATGTCCTAAAATAGAGAATAATGCCCACTATGCCCCAGAACTTTTCATTCACCTCTCCCTTGCATGGTCTTTGCTTCACCACTCTCATAATGCTACCCCAGGTTCACACGGCAGACAACTGGATTTCACGTATCCAGACACCAGGAACTCTTTAAGTGTTCAGTAACACTTCTTGGGAAGAAGAGAAGAAGGAAAGGAATTAAACGTGAAGTTAGGAGAGCTAATGATTAAACTAGGCTGAAGTTCAAAAGCATTGAAGTAACCAAGCTGTTGTGAATGTGGAACGTTGGGAAGTCAGCCCCACTACTGGAAATCAGTAACCTCAATGCATTTCATCTTCCTGCTGTGTGTGAGCAGTTGGATAACTCAGGAATAATTAGCTTTCCCTCGTAGCTCAGCATATCAGGAGTAGAAAGTTTGATAGTGAAGGCTAAACAAACAGTTCTTTTTTTCTTTTTTTTTTTCAGAGTAGTGAATTGGTTTAGGGCTTCTCTACAATTACCAGCAAAGTTATTTGGCTTCGTATTTATTCATAGACCTCATTGTGATCTCATGGGCAGGTATATAGGTGTCTTTTCATCCTCACCTGCATTAGCATCATCAGCGCTTGCTTGGACTAGCTCTTCCTTGACTCCTGGGAAACTCTCCAGCTGACTCCTGATCCTTCTGACTCCAGTCATGGCCATCCGTGTTTTCTAGTACAGTACATTTCTCAATCATCTTATGTTCCCCATGTCATGGCCATGGGATCAGTAATTGGGGCAAGGAGGCTTGCTTATTCATGTGGAGAGGAATATAACATTTCATTGCTTCCATGTTAACCATCCTTCTTAGACCTGCAGTGTGACAGAGCCAGAAAATACATTTCAGATGATTTCATTTTCACAGGAAAGCCAAGATAGCAGAAAGAATGACTAGGCCCCTGTTTTACTTTTATGGCCATTAAGGAAAACAAGTATTTAAACTGCATAGAGAAGAAAGAGCCCTATAGAGACACGGAAGCCCAGCGTGTGAGGGAGCTCATGTGCAGGAGTTGTAGTCCAACACATTTAGTCACCAGATGTGTGGGAGCTGTGTCTCAGAACTTGTGTGTGCAAGGACTGACACACTGCCAGTGAGCGCCGAGAGCTCAGAGATGCCGGAAATAGCACAACAAGCAAATACTGTCCTATTTTTACAACCTCAAGTTTAATACAGTAAATCATCCTGGAATGTTTAGCCCAGGCTGAAACGGATTACTACATAGAATAAGGACAGTATTGCAGCAACCACGTGCAACTTAGGAAGAAGTAGTGCACTCAGACTCGGCATCAAGCTAAGCAGTTCTTCTCACTCTATTTCCTATGTCCCACAATCCCGTCTATCAATAAAATGGAATAAAATGTAGAAGAGTGTGCTGGAAATGGCATCTTTTCTTGCTAAATGTTAACTTTTGGAGAGCATTACACATGAGTACTACTGACATTACATTTCACACATACACACACACACACACACACGGCTCTATGTGTATATATATTATGTACATGTCTTATATGGGTAATCATATTGTTAGAGTTCATGGGTGAATTTTCCCTGCCATGTCTTGGGGAGGAGCCTGGACCTTGTAAAGATGTAGGTTTAGCTCTCTCGTATCCATAAGAACCACTTTAAATCGCGCATGCTAGACAAGTACTCTATCACTGGGCCTTGCACCTACCTCCCAAATAAATTCCTAAAAATTGAAATCACGAAGAACATTACCTAAAACAACAACAGAACTGAGCTGTAAATTGGTTGTAAGTATTTAACTGTTACCTCCCAAATAAGTAGAAATAGAACAACATCCATCAGAGTAGCCCATTGGTCCAAAGAACACATCCTAGGGAAAAATCAGAATGTATTTTGCATTAAAGGAAGGGAAATCCCAGCGTATCAAGCCAAGTGGGATACAAGGACAGTGTTGCTTGAGGAACGCTTGTACCATTACGTATTAACTTTAAAAAATAAGGAAGATCATGAGCTGTAACCTAAACTTCCTTCTCAAAAATTAAATAAAATAAATAAACATATAAACAAATCATCTGGCAGAAGGAAAGAAATGATAAAAAGCATAGACAAATGAAATTATAAACCAAAAACAGTATAGAAACCCAAAAGCTAGCCTTCGTGGGGAAACAGACCATCAGTCAAATGGATGCCACACTCAGCTTCATTTGGGACGGGAGAGAGAATCCATGAATGGCCAGGAAGGAGGCAGCAGGGTCATGCAGATGTGTGAAGGATCATCTTGTGGGCAGCTTCAGGCCCTCTGGGTCTCTTTACTCATATATCTCACTTGCTGGTAAAAGACTTTCCACCAACACATTTCCAGCCATTGTATGGGAGACATGACGAGGGGAAAGGGGTAAACACTATTTTCTGGGGTGGGGGGGGTGTTTGTTTTTTTGTTTTGTTTGTTTGGTGTTTTTGGAGATAGACTTGCTGTGTCACAGGCTAGCCTACAATTTCTGATTCTCCTGCTTCCATTAATATAAACACAAAAACCAGAAAGGGCCATTTGAAGAACCATCATACAGAAATATGTCTTACAGACATGGATGATAAATTGATTATTAAAATATTTAGGTCTCAGCACTCAAGAGGCCGATGAGGGAATATTAGAAGTTGGAGGGCAGCCTGAGCTACACAAAGAAACCTTGTCTTTTAAAAAATGAAAGAAAGAGAAATGGGCATGGAGTTTCTGGGGGCAGCTTAAAGAAATGTTCTACAATTGACTGAGAGACGTTTATTTCAATTCTGGGAATATAGTGAAAGTCACTGAATTTTACACTTTAAATGGTGACCTATATGGCATGTGGATTATTTCTCAGTAAAGCTATAAAAAGAATGACCAATGAGTAAATCCCAACAGCATCTAAAATAAAAGTAATATATAGAGCTTGACTGAGTGTGGTTTCTAAGGAGTGAGGTCAATTTAAAGTCAATCAATTTAATCAGCTCTCTGAGGAGACCAAAAGCAACAAATCAAATAGTTGGTACAACAGAGACAGGAAAATCACTTGATACAATCCAGGTCTGTTCCTGGCAAAATATCCCCAGCAAACAAAGGACAGAGAATGCATACTCAGTATGATAATAATAATGTTAGTTGCATCTAACAAGCTTAGCTACCAAAGACTGCTTCCTTCTATATCTCCTGACTGAGACATATGCTTGCCCCTCTCAGGTTCCACTCAACATTACCATATCAATATGAAAATGCGCGTTGCCATAGCCCTCGCCCCCCCACAAGCCTTGGGGGTAGGGAGTGAAGGCACAGAATCAAAGACTCAGACTCTGGGAGCCAGGTGAGAAGCAGATGCAGACCTGTTTATTATAATATGAGGAGTGCCTTTATACCCTCTGCCCATGTCCCCTTGGCTCATAACTGCCTGTCCTGTGCAGCTGACACCAGCCATTTGGCTGCCATGGTCACATGTTCTGGTTTATTTATTTATTCATTTTTTTTTGTTCGTCTCCAGTTTTCAGACAGATTCCAGTGGGTTAGTGAATGCGGAAGCACCTTCTGCACATGTGTGGGCCATTGCAGGTACTATTCAGAACATGCTGACTCACTCCTCCTACAAAAATAGTAAAAAATAAATAATAGCCATAAATACGAAGGATGAACTTTGTCTTTACTTTCAAGCAACTTTGTACAGCTAGGAGTGCTGTGGAGATGTTTATAGTCAATTTGAAAGGACTCTTAATAAACTTTTAAAACTAGTGGTTGAGTTTAACAGTATCACAAGAAATAAGATAACATTATAAAAATCAATTATGTTTCTAGTTATAATTGTCCATGAAAGTTTTAGAAATTGCAATACCATCAAAACAGAATTAAAGATCTAGAAAGGTGGCTCAGTGGTTAGCAGAACTTGCTCTTCCTAAAGAGGACCTGGGTACAATGCCCAGTACTCACACAATGACTAACATCCTCTGCACCCCCAGTAGAATCTGTTACCCCCTTTTGCCCTCACTCTGGATCCCTGGCTGGCCTGGAACTCATTGTATAGACCAGGCTATCCTCAAATTTACAGAGATCCATCTGCCTCCCCTCTGGAATGCTGGGATTATAGGACTATGCTGCCACCCCTGGCTTCAACCATTAAGGAATAATGTGTGTAGAAACATGATGTTTGTGTGGGCCTGCATGTCATGGCACAAGCGTGGAGGTCAAGGTCAAACTCAGGATGTCCATTCTATGTGGGTTCCAAGGACTGACCTGGGATCACAAAGTTGTACACCAAGTACCTTTATCTGCTCAAAAGATTTACTGTAGAAATCCACACGATTTGTATAGAAGACCCAGAAATCGCCAAAATAATTGTGAAAAGACTTAAAGAGTCAGGTCTGGCATGTACCTCAACAGTAGAGCATATGGCTAGCATGTCAAGCTATACATTCAGTCTCCAGCACACACAGCCCAGAAGAACAAAACATCCTAACTGTAAGACTTAATAGACTTACAATAGTAATCACCGTGGTGTGGTGTTGCTATAAGAGTGTTCATGATCATAAATAAAAGAGATGGAGTAGAAAACCCAGACATGAACCTGCATGTATATAACTTACTGACTTTGCTGTAGATACCAGGTTCAGGGGATGCCTGGATCTCTTTCTAAAAATAAAAGATGCTCTTAACAGTTAGTTTGTCCACATACAAAATAGACCTGTACCCTGGTCTCATACCATATATAACAAATGAACTTGTAATGGCAATGAATATGAATATGGTTTTTAAAGAAATATTAAATTTCTGGAAGACAAAGGGTAGGGAAAATTTCTGTTGCCTTGAGCTAGGAAAGGAATTGTTAAGGCGCAAAGAGCACAAACCACAAAAGAAAACTTGGTAAATTTGACTTCATCAAAAGTGAAGCCTTTTCTTTTCAAAAGACACTATTAAGAAAATGAAAGGCAATTTCAGTCTTGAAATTATTCCCAAAGTTATATCTGATAATGATTCGTATTCAGAACATAGGAGGAATTATTACTTACTAATCAGACGACAGGCCCGATTTTTAAAACTAGGCAAAAGCTCTGAATACACGTTACTAAAATTATATAAGACATGTAAAAATGAAAAGTTCAGCATCATTAGTCATCAGAGAAACACAAATTAAAGTCACAGTAACTGTGACTACCTCCCCATTACCAAAAAAAAAAAAAACAAAAAAAAAAACAAACAGATTGTAATAATCAAAAATAGAAGGCTGGAGAGATAGCTCAGTGCTTAATAGCACTGATTACTCTTCTGAAGGTCCTGAGTTCAAATCCCAGCAACTACATGGTGGCTCACAACCATCTGTAATGAGATCTCACACCCTCTTCTGGAGACAGCTACAGTGTGCTTACATATAATAATAAAACAATCTTTAAAAATTATCAAAAGGGATCTTTTATCATGAATCTAATTGGAGTCTCTCATGAGAATTTCCAGAAAGCAACTGTGATTAGTGCCAACTGCATCCAGGTAACAGAGAAGCCATCTTGAATTCACTAAGGCAAAGGAGGGAGCTGATCAGAAAACTCTTTCCTATCGTCTCCCTGCTTCCCATGTCTTCTTCTGGTCTCTAAAAAAATTGTGTGTGTGTGTGTGTGTGTGTGTGTGTGTTCATGCATGTAGTGTTGAGAGTTGTATATGTAGAGCATATAGAGTAATGTGTTTGAGTGTGCAGGGGTGGACATTATGTTCATGCATGTAGAAGCCAATGGAATCGGTGTCTTCCTCTGTTTCCCATACCTCGTTACCTGGAATCTAAGCGTCTGTCACTGAACTCTGAGTAAGCCTGACTGTCCCGCCATGCACACTACTGCTGGGTTACAAGTACATATAGCTATTGTTTGGGCATTGGGGACTGAAACTCAGGTCCTCATGATTGCAAAGCAAACATTCTCACCTACTAAGCCATCTCCTCGCTGCCTCCCTTTCCTGTTTTTCTTTGCAGACCAAGTCTCTGCACATAACCAAAACCTCAAATGTCAAGACTCTCTGCCTTTAGAGCTTTTGCTGTTAAGAGACAAATTGAGACTAATTTTCTCTCGTTTCAAGTTCAAAAATCCTAAGAAAGGGATCTGGTTCCTCTGCAGTTGCCATGGTATAGAATGATAGATTTAACTGGGTTTAAAATGCTATGACGATCAATGTGAACCATCAGCTGGACAGAATATAGAAGCACCCGAGAGTTGGGCCAGTGGGCATGCCTGTGAGGGGTTATCTTAGTTATGTTAATTAATATGGGAAGACCTGTCTTTAGCTGTGGGTGGAACCATTAATTGAACTGAGATCCTCCATTTTATAAAATGGAGAAAGCAAACTAAGCGCCAGTATTTATTCATCTAGTTTCCTGAGTATGGATGTGCTGTTACTAGCTGTGTCAAGTACCTGCTGCTTTAAGCACCTGTCTGCCATAGACTGTATCTTGATTTAGAAGTGAAATACACTTTTTCTTTCTTAATGGTTTTTGTTTGAGTATTTTATAACAGCAACAGGAAAAGAAACTAAGACAGAAATTGCAACTGAGAAGTGGGGCCTTGCTATGTTTAACCTGACTATGTTATGTGGTTCTTAGACCTGGAAGTGTTTTTATAGCTAGAATAAAGGAGTTTGCATCTTCAGTAAACAGAGCTTAATAGACCGTTCTGGTAGGAGCTTAAAATACAAGACTGTGATAGAACCACACACCTTAAAGGGGTTTGGAGGGGAACGGGAACTCTATCAGGAATTGGGATGGGGACCCTTTGTATGACATTTTGGGCAAATATTTGCATTCATTCTGCCTGGGTTGAGAATCTGTGTGAAGTTGAATTTAAGACAATGGATTAATTTGTTTGGAAGATGAGTAGTTAGACTTAGTTTCTCAGGAGTGTGAACACTGAGAAAGGTAGCTATAACTGCTGAAGAGATCAGTACTACCAAAGAGAAACCCGGCCTTCTGTACTGGACAATGAGAAAGAGACTTCTGAGGACAAGGTTCCCCGTCATGCATACACACACACATACACACACATGTGCTGATAATACCTAGGGAAAGGAATGCATCCCAAGTTGACTGCCGAACTTAGAATCATTATTTATATGGCACTGGCTTTAAAGGCATAAAGGATGGAACAGTGCAGGCATAGTGTAGAGCCGCTGAGGCCAGGCAATGTGTGTCAGGGATAGAGTCCCTGCAAGGATGCCCTGAGTGGCCATTGTGTGAAGATGTGAAGGGGTAGCAAACATTGAAATGAAGCCTCTAGGATATGGCAGATGCAGATGCTGTAGGCGGGGCATCTTCAGAAAATAGCTATAGACACAGACTGGATCTGGAAGGCTGCAGTTTCTTCACACATGTGCTCTCTCCTCAAGGCCTCCTTTGTCTCCTGAATATCTCTTGGGTCAGCACATTCTCTTCTATATCCAGAACATCAATACACTGTCTAAAAGCACCGCCATCTTTCCTTTTACTTTGAATCTATCCATATCCACCTTCACCTCTCTCTCCTCCTGCCTGTCTACATACTGCAAGCAAGTGATCTTTCCACGCTGAAAGAAAGAGTCCTGTCTCCTTGTTTGAAAGCCCTCAAGGTTCTACTGTGCCTAGGTCAAAACTAAAATAAAAGTCTGTCCTCCAGGATATGATCTGACCTTTTGCTTTATCTCATAGCACCTTTCTACACGTTCTCAGCAGCACAGCAATGCTAGTCCACTCTCGGCCGATGCGATTCTAGGACAAGCCCTGTTGCCTCTTTCTTAGGTTCTTTCACCCTCCCTTCTGACAGCTAGACTACTTCTGCCAGATAGCCATGCTCGGGCCCTTAGAGTAGCTTGACAACCGTTGACTCCCTCCAAGTCAAATGTGTTGATAAGTCATTTCTGTAGGTTGGTTTGGACTTTCTTCCAAACCCCTCCCCTAATCTGTCTTTAGGCATTCACTAATTAAAAAACAAAAATCCCCACTCAAAAATAAAAAAAATTCCCCTCTTTTTACCTATTACTACCAACACCTGAGAGATATGGTGCTCTTAAATATCTGCCAAAGAATGGATGGATTGTGTGTCTGTGTGTGTGAGTGTGTGTGTGTGTGTGTGTGTGTGTGTCAGAGTTACCACCTGAAAAAAAAAGAATCTAAAAGTCAGAGTGGTTTTTTTTTTCTTTTGTGCTTAAAGGAAATCAAACCCTTAGGAAACAACAAAGGTGTGCTCCAATTACTTGGTTGTGGAGTAATAAGGAGACCTTCCCCCACTGGGTAGAAAGGCCAGTGTGAACTAAGGAGAATCCCTTTGCCTTTACCCTGGCTAGTTCAAGTCGGGGCTATGAGGTCGAATTTCACAGCAGGAGGCATGAACACAGAGCCAAGCCTTGTGTTTTGGTGGTGGAGAAGTGGCTGCTTTCTCAGGTAAATTGAGTGTCTGTGGCCTAGACCCTAGACTAAAGAGGGTCTAATGTGCACGATCACTTCCTAAAGTTTGGGAAAGAAGAGAAAGGGGGAGCTACGGAAACAAAATGAAGAAATAAGCAAAGGGCTCATTTATTTGAGTAAAATCATTTTAAAGAGCCTTGAAAACCGCAGGGCTCCTCGAGATGTTTATGGAATTGAATTTAATTTATATGGGATCGAGAGGAATAATAATCAAAACATTTTCACTCAAGTGCATCTGGAAGCATGTGAAATTGCCCCGCCAGTGGTGGTCTGTACTCTGCTGGGTCCCTTCGAGTTTTGTCCTTGCCCAGACTGAGTGTGTTTGAGAGAGCAGACTTGGGACACAAACTATTAAACAATTTTTTCTGGATTCCAAATGCCCACTGGTATAACCTCCTCCTTGTTTGGCATGGAGAGGACACGGCATTTGGGAGCTCAGCAGCGAGTTAAGAGTTTTCAGCATCATCGTCGACACACAAAGCATATGGCCTTGCAGAACTCACTGGGTCACGGTTGCTACCCTCTGCTCCATTTCTAAAACTACCCTTCAAAGTCCCAACAAAATCATCTAAGGAGTGTCTCAAACTATTTGCACTCCTAAGGTTTAATGTTCTGAGCAAAGGGCACAATCTCTCACTTCCTAGAGTGCCTATGAGTAAGTGAGCCTGAAAAGGAAAAAAAAATATCAAAATGTGTACCCAAGGGGGGAAAATATCTCATTTGCATCTTGTTAGAAAAATCTGAACTTTCATATAAGTAAGGCATTCTTTTACATACCTTAGATTTGCGATGGTATTGGCTCTTCCCAGAAGCCCTCAATGCCTGTTTTTTGATTGTTTACCTCAATTATCTGTTGTTATAATCAGGCCATGAAATGAAACCATCATAGCATTCAAGGGCTTACAACAATAAGCATCTTTTTATTGCTTACCAGTCTATTGTTAAACAGGGTGTTTCTAGTGTGGCAGCTTCTTACACAGTGCTTGGTAGTCAGACCCAAGGCAGGGCAGGTTCTGTTAACAATGGCTGAACTCTCCTCCTTAAGTCTCCTCATGTCACTGTGGCTCACACCCTCCTCAGGCTGCCTAATTGGAGACAAAGAGAAAGAAGGTGGATACTGGCAGACGGTCCCTTTTTTAGGTTTCCAGTCTTCTTATATCTGTTAGCCTCTCATTGGCCAACACCAAGTCACGTGGTCAAGCCCGATTTCAGACATAGGGGAGATGCAAAGTCACAGGGCGAAGTATAAGAGAGTGTAGGAAGGACAATCCTTGGGACTACAATGATACCACCTCCCAGGGTAATAAAATAATGCAATCACTTTACGGTGACACCCTACCCCAGCGGCATCTCATCATCCCTTGTCTATGTTCTCAGTATTCTCACTCTTAATCTCCTCTCATTGTGATATAATTGCCAATTTCTCTCAATTCCTTAGAAGCTTAGCATGCTTATAACAACGTGTGCCCTTTCATAAGCATTTAGTGACTGTGCATTAGCTGTGTTAGTACTTCACAGATAACTCTGCCATACATAACAGTACTGGATTCATACGTGCTCTATAAACTTGTATTGAACAAGTGCATGCACAAAAGCTCACATCCCAAAGCCCCTTCTCCTTTCGAAGGAAAAGGCTGAAGACAGATAATTTTCTGAGCCCTGGTTGAAAAGGCCCTTCTGGGCAAGTATGCTGACCCTTGGTGATCAACTCAAAAGTCTCAACTGCTAAACTTCTATCCATCTGGATTTCTTCCTCTTTCCTGGCCCCCAGCAGCCCTTGGTCTCTTTTCAATCTCCTTTCTCTTCTTAGAGGAAGGCAGAACATTAATGATATTTCACTTGCTTTAAACTTCTTATAGTTAGAGCTCCCAGGGGGTGAATTTTAGTCTTCATTCTGCAATGATGAATAATCCATCTCTAGGGTGTTTGTGCTCATAGTGTGGTCAGGCCGAGGGGCACTAATAACTACTGTCCACTGGTCTCTCCATCACTGTAGATAGGGAATTGAGAGGAATCCTTAGAAAATGTGTGTGAGCTATACACACAACTTATATGTCCTCTATTCTCGTAGGTATTAATTCTATCGGTGTGTTAAACCTCATCCTTTTCCAGTTGCCTACGATCCCATAGTGAAGCTTGTATTTCTATGTAGAATCCAATTTTGAGCTTCTTGATTTTCCAGGCAGTAGGAGAATGTGCCTAAAGGAGGAGCGCACAGTAGCATGGTTATTAAGTCAGACAGAGAAGCCCTACCCTAAGTCAGTTCTCTTCTACTATGTAGGGTCCAGGAATTGAACTCAGGTCATCAGGCTTGGTAGCATCTGTCCTTATCTACTGAGCCATCTGGCCAGTCTCCAAAATCACTACTTACAAAGCTATTTTAAAGACTTTAATTCTGGACATTTTAAAATGGTATGGAAGCATCCCATCAACAAATATGTGCCTTGTACCCAGCTGCTCTACGCTGCCTGGGATATAATGATGAAAAAGCATATAATACCTCAGCCTGACTTGTAATACTCACCTGCCTAGTTTCTATGATGCAAGAGGGTTTTAAAACAATGTTTGAAATTATCAAGTAGAACACATTAAGTGTGTATAGATTTTTATACATTAAAAAAAAAAACCCTCTCAATAAAATTCTTTTTTTTTTTTAAGTGTCTGACTTTTCCCATCCAAAATATTATATAGTGGCGCCTTGGATTACAAGAAGGGGAAATTTTGACTTCACTTTTTAAAAATATATATGTGTGCATGGTGTGTGTGTGTGCATATTTATTTAGACAGCATCTCATGTACCTGAGGCTGGCCCCAATTTCACTGTATAGCCATAGGTGATCTGAAACGTCTGATCCTTCTGCCTGCATCTCCAGATTGCTGGAATCACAGGAATGAGCCACTACAGATGACTTCTGGTGTGCTGGGAATGGAATTCTGGGCCTCTGCTAGTACTACTCGAGCACTTTGCTGACACAGCTACGTCCCTAACCCTCTAAATTTGAAAATTCTACCCTCTTACAACATAAGCTATAGAGTTAACATGTGCAGAACTTTCCTGGCCATCATCCCTTCCCTGAATTACAGTGTGGTTCACGGGTGGCTGGAATTTTGCTTTTATTCATCACTCAGTAATAAAAATTGAAAATTTATCAGTAGGAATGTTTTAGGCAGTGGAAAATTCTTTGATATAAACCCTCAGTTGGCTCCTGAAACAGTAGAATTACATTAATCGAAAGAAAAAAAAAGAGAGAAACCTCAAGAAAATATAGAAATCAGTAAATAGGATTGTGTCAATGATAGTTTCTCCATTTTAGTAAATGTTACACAAGATGTTAATGTTAGGAAAAATCAGTGAGGACTGTGTGGGTACTGCGCTCCAGAGACTGGAAAACCCTGGAACAAAGCATCTTCTTCAGGATGTGTGTGTCTCCAGCCTCCATTGTGACCAGCTTGTAATTGCTCGGAGGAGACAGAGTTATTAATCTCATTCTGCAAAGCATATAATTTATATAGTAAGTCTGTTATAAAAGTGTAAGCATCACAGTTCTTGTCTAAGTCTTTTGGAAGGCAAGAATAGATGTCAGATCTGCTCATTCATCTGGAACATTTAATGATGTTTTCTTACAGAAGACAGACAAACCCTTCACTGGTCTTTCCTCACCTGCAAATTTTAATGTCATGGAGGTTTGAGTGTCTCAGAGATTCGCCTTCCCTTTTGTAGGTACAGACTCAAGTGCGTCTTGCGAAAAAAAACTTTGACAAGTTGAAGATGGATGTGTGTCAAAAGGTGGATCTTCTTGGAGCAAGCAGATGTAACCTCTTATCTCACATGCTAGCGACATACCAGGTAACAAAGTGATATTTGTCCTGATGAACAAAGATGAGCCAGAGGCTTAGACAGTGGGGAATGTTGTGTTTGAATGGAAAGTATGCCCTGGGAAAGTATGTCATGGACTCTGAATGCATTCTCGTTTCTGCTGTTTAAGGCCCTGCAGTTTAATCAGCAGTACAGTCACAACTATGTGCCATATACATGGTGGAGTTTTCTATTCCCCTGCATTTGTTTTGTGGGTCCTTTCTGCCCTGAATGCGTTCCTTTGTCTGTGTCTTTCCAGATCCTGATCTAGACCCTCTTAGCACAATACCCTACATGTCTCAGGAAGTGATGCTTATTCAGGACACTTGGTTTTCTCTCTCTTAATACTGTAGTCCTTCAGGGTAGCCCTGTGTCTATCCTTGGTGCTGTTGACACCAGCTGAGTGTGAAATACCAGATGCTGGGAGTTGTTGGGAAGGTGCAAATTACTGTAGCTTGAGTTTGAAGTTTAGGAAGAAAACTGGAGGCAGTAAATTCTCTATTTCCCAAACCTCTAGAAAAGGTGTTCTGTTCTACACAGAAAAATTCTTTTAAGAATGCCGATGAGGAGACCATGATGACGCAAGCCCTTTGATCCCAGTACTCAGGAGGCAGACGGAGGTGGATCTAGACTAGTCTGGTGTACAAAACAAGTTCCAGGTCATTCAGGACCATAGCATGAGACTCTGTGTCACCACCACTACCACCCTCAAAAAAATATTGCCAATGAAATGTTGGAGAAATCAAATCATTATGAAATGAGATGAATGAATAGCTCTGGGTTTTGGAGAATGGAGTGAATGGGGCAAAGATGGCAAGGTGAGGGCCCAGGTGGTGGGTGCAACCTGAGCATTGGGGGAAGTTTAGTTGGATGATATGGCAAGGTCTAAGTGAACCATGGGAAGAAAGGGGGGTACAGAGATGAGGCCAAGTCAGTGTTGAGATGACCTGGGGAGCTATAGGTCACTTCTCTGGGGACCTGGGTCAGAAGTGGTCATTCAAGACATTGATGACTTTGCCATCTTTCTTTACAGACCACTCTGCTCCACTTTTGGGAGAAAACTTCTCACACCATGGCAGCCATCCATGAGAGCTTCAAAGGCTATCAACCATATGAATTCACAACGTTAAAGGTATGGAAGCCAAAGAGTCACCAGGAAATCTTGTGAAAAGCCAGTTGTGTTTGTATTTAACCCCAACCCATCCATGGCAGTATCATGACTCCCAGACCCCTGTCAGAGAGAACTATGTCTCTGACACCGCCTTTCACTATAGACCATGATAATCCATATTTATCTGACATTGTTGAAGACAAGATCACTCAAGAACAAGTAACTAATTACTTTTTGTTTAGTTTAGTTTAGTTTTTCCATTATCTGGGATGGAATTCAGGCCTTTAAATATGCTAGACAGTCTACCACTGAGTTACATCCCTATTTTTAATTATTAATTTTGATTATACAGATCTGAGAAGATTTGTTTCTTTCCTCCCTTATTTCTAATATATATATATATATATATATATATATATATATATATATATATTTATTATTTTATTCTGAAGACACCTCCAACATAAGATTGGAATTTTCCAGAGGACAATAGTAACATTTTCTAATGGAAAGAGCTACATTAAACTCAAGGATCCTTGACTCAAAGTGGGGGTTTGTGTGTAGTATCTGATTCTCAGTATTGAAGTTGATTTGGAACTTGTCTGCCCTGATGGCTACCAGAGATGAATGCACATCAAGATAAGAAAGTGCCATTCCAGAAGGACTTTAAGAATGATTGAAGAGAACAATGGGTACCTTGTTGTGGGGTGTGCCTTTTAAAGAAGGATACCTGGCCATAGAATTGGTCCTCGCAGTCCCCACCTTGCTCAGGTGTTGGTGTTCACTGACATACTGTGTGGTGAATGCACCCTGGACATCCACCATTTCCCTCTGTCGACTATATAAACTTACTAGGAGGGAGGCTTTTTAATTTCTTGCACCTCCTGTATGTCTGTCGTCCAGCCAAATGTCTGCACAGTCAGCAAGCAGCCCTTGTCACACTGGCAGCGTTACTATTGGAAAAGCTGCATTTCTTCTCTGTGATTTACTGATGTTTTCAGCAACTTAGGAAGTATCCCTCCCAAACAAGGAGGATGAGTTAACATTACAGCTCGTGGGGCTGGAGAGATGGCTCAGCGCTTAAGAGCACTGGCTGCTCTTCCGGAAGTCCTGAGTTCAATTCCCAGCAACCACATGGTGACTCACAGCCATCTATAATTGGACCAAATGCCTTCTTCTGGTGTATCTGAAGACAGCTGCAGTGTAGTCATATAAATAAAAAATAAATTTAAAAAAATTACAGCTCATGCTACCCAAAGTTCTTACCCTGGCCGGAGCAGATCAACCTTCTCTTTCATGGGGCACTTCTTGACTATCCTAACTGTTCTGTTGTTAGCGTTGGTCTTTCATTTCCATTTTCCTAGTATTAAGGACTGAGCCTAGGACCTTGTGCATGTTAGAAAAATACTTTATTGCTAATCTGCCCACGGGATTTAATTTGCAACCGAAGGTTACCTGTCTTGTCAAAAATAAATTGGCCAGGAAGTCAAATGAAATGTCTTCTTCCTCAAATATAAGAAGGCTCATGTTTGAGTTTATTGCATATTAATGATGTTAAAATGCTACAGGCATGAAAGAACATGAGTGTATCCCTGTCCTCTAGGGCTGAGGAAACTATGACTCCAAGATACGTGCCATGCTGTTCACCCTGCAGAAAAGGTTGCAGCTGTTTCCAACAGTAACGCTGCCACTAAACAAGAATTTAGTGAAAGTTTGACAGTTGTGATTTAGGACATAATTACAAATATTTTGGACAGGCAGCTCACTATTACCTTTTATATCCTTCACCCTCCCATAGGTTATAGTTTAAATAGTAATGTATCACTTATTTGTAGTATAATCTTGTAGGATAAATACATCTATTAAAGTATGATGGTGTTATAGTCAAATTAAGAATAAGTGTCCACCAACCCATCAAATAAGCTGTTTTTGTTTTTATTAGCCTCCTGGACGATGCTGGTCTAGTGTTTCAGGGATGACATATTAGAAATTCAAGCTGATAGATAATTATGTGGACTCCCGTTGGACATAATAGGATCCTGTTATACACAGATCATTATGTTTTTATAGATAGATGCACTCATGTATCAGATTGTATGCCAGGAAACATGAAGATGAAACCCATTAGTTCCCTATGTGCCCTGTTTAAGTATGATGATACTGTTTGAATATCTAGAACTCTCGTGCTAATTGCCTTTTAAAACACGTGGCCTGTAGCTATACAAATTCTTATGTCACCCAACAAATTTTCAAACCTCTAATTTTAGAAGGGCCTTCTCTTTTGATAATGGATATTTCAGAATTTAAATAAATGTTTTCACGATTAATTTGTCCTCCAGGTTGGTGTAAGCAAATGCCCCCTTAAGATGCCTTTTGGGATTCTAACTGGAAAGAAAACATTGTCTTGGAGCGGATTGCCAAGCTCTGCTAATGAAAAGCGGGTCATTTGTTTTCTTTGCTTCAGGGTGTATTCTGAGTGTGTTGGTAATTGTGCCGTTGCAGCTGTATTTCCTGTCTATTAGTTTTATGCTTGATGAAGGATGATAATTAATGTGCTAAACACTCGGCGAGCCCTGTTTGATGGGAAGATTCTCTTATAGCAAAAGTATGAGGCTGTACCTCAGGCCCCTGGAACTTCTAATGAAGCTTTACCTAAGAAATATAAAATAGGTCTTTTGTCAAATAAGTTCGTTATAAAAATGAATCTCTACCTCATACATCATACATCTTTCAAAATATTCAAGTGATGACTTTGACTATTTAATGGAAATGATTCGTGGAACAGCTAACCCTGTTTTGGTCCAGGCCTGATGTGATTATATTGATTCTTCCTTGGGGAGGGCATGGAATCGTTTCAATTTAAGGATACATTTTAGCATTCAACATTATGGAAAATTTAGCTTTCAAATGTAATCTTACAAAAAATGTAAAACTGATCATTCTACTGCCTCCAACTTAAAACAGAAGCATTGTAAGTGGTTGCCAGTAAACGGTGAGTTTTCCCTTACTTCTTCAAACACGACCACTTACTGATTCATTAAAATGTTAGTGAACATGCATATTTTATATGAATTATCTATCATCCGTGTATTAATGGTATATTTATCTCAAATCTGGGAACGTCCTTCACATAGCAGGAATTACCATGTCCGGGGACAAGCTGAGAATAATGTTACTTGCTGGATCTGGAAAGCGTTGTCCCTTTTTTGGGGGGAGCAATTTGGACTTGGAGCTTAAAGCATTTTAAAGAAACTAAATGAAAATCTGTGTCTTTAGGAGAGAAGTGCCTGTCTTAAGTTGCCAGCCCTTAGATGTGGTTGTTCACCTCATCTGTCCAGGGTATCACTTATGCGTTTCTCCTTGGATCCAGGGCAGGCGGCAGCCACAGAGGAGTCAAGTGGCTTTTCCCTGGATCATCTGCAATTCCATTTGCATCAATCGACATTTCTCCTCTACCCCGCGTTCTGGCAGTGGGTGGAGTTGGGCATTTTTATGGGGATATTAGGGTAAGGACTAGACCTTTTACAACTGAGGGTGGGGCCTGGGCCCTTTACAACAGGGACACATACTTCTGAAAACTAATTGAGGGCCAGCATGCCCCCCTCCCCATGTTTGCATTACAGGGCTGTCTGAATTGCTGTTCAGTTCTTTGAGATAGATTCTTTTTTTTTTAAGATTTATTTGTTACATGTAAGTACGCTATAGCTGTCTTCAGACGAACCAGAAGAAGGAGTCATATCTCATAACAGATGGTTGTCTACCACCATGTGGTTGCTGGGATTTGAACTCAGAACCTTCAGAAGAGCAGTCAGTGCTTGTTACAACTGAGTGATTTCTCCAGCCCATCTTAAATTACGCTGACTTTAAACTCACAATCCTTCTGCTTCGGCCTCCCAAGTATTAGATTGTAGGTATATATGATCCTGCCACATTTTTTTGTTTTGTTTTGTTTTTTGTTTGTTTGTTTGTTTGTTGTTTGCTTGTTTTTCGAGACAGGGTTTCTCTGTGTAGCCCTAGCTGTCCTGGAACTCACTCTGTAGACCAGGCTGGCCTCGAACTCAGAAATCCACCTGCCTCTGCCTCTGCCTCCCAAGTGCTGGGATTACAGGTGTGTGCCACCACACCCAGCTGCCACATTTGTTTTTTAACTTTTCTCTGAGCCAATGTTTCACTAGGCTGTCCTGTCCGAGTTGACATGAAATTCTTTTTCCTCACACTTTCACACTCCAGAGTGCTGCTGGAAGGTGGTTTTTGTTTTTTTGAAGCCATCGAGTGCTTGGGTTTAACAGAGATTGTCAGTTACAGAGTCTAGGCCCACGACATACTTCATTTCAGTGGTTTTGGAAGGAACAGCAGAATTTTTCCACTTTGCTCTTCACATTCTCGGATTGTATGATAAAGTAAAATACATAAAAGCACGGGCAGCCAGACCAGCCATGCCCATGCCCAGCCATGCTGATGCCCAACCGTGCCAATGGTGGCATGAGGGAAGCAATGATAGCAGAAGAATTGATACTGCTGATGATGGTGGTGGAGGTACAGGTGAGGTGGTAGAAGAGGCTGTGAATGGAAGACCATATTGGTGTTATTGACTAACACGGTAGTGTAGGAATTGCTGCTGCTGCTGCTGCTGCTGGTGGTGGTGGTTGGTGTGGGTATTGGTGATTAAAATGGAGGCAGGGTTCCTGTTGTTTAACTGATGGGAGAGATGATGGAGAAGGAAGTCCAGGTGATAATGATGCTGTCAGGGAGGATCATAACAGTAGTGTTTGTGATGGAGGGTCAGAGTAGAAGTTATAGCTAAAGCCTCCAGCAACACTAGACTATGTACTTACTAAGAATACGACAGTGGATCCAGAAGTCAGCCATGGACAGCACATCAGAAGAGCATTGCTAGGGCTAGCAGCCCAGTTTTCAGTTATTACCGTCTTCATCCCAGACTTGAGTTTCGCAACCAGTCTCACAGGCAACGGTGTCAATGGGAAATCTTAGCAGGCCTCAACCTAGCCCACTCACATAGCCCACTCCCTCCCTGGTTTCCACTGGACATCTGGCAGTTCCATTTCCAAACCTGTCTTTCAACCCCACAGGCCTTGGTCTGCTCTCAAGTAATTCCCACCAGGGACAGAAGAGACAGGAAGGCATGAGAGTGTGCCATGTCTTCAGCCAGGCTGGCTCTAACCAGTACAAACTGGCTTTGCTGCTTACTCTTGACCTTGGGCCAAGACTCACCTCTAAGGGACCTGAACTTAAAAACCCAACTCCGAGCATGTTCAAAAATAACTGCTAGAACAGCCGTAGTGCTCCTTCCTTCTCGGTGGGGTGTGGGTCCCGGCACTGGGCATGGAACATCTTTCTGGAGACCAAAACACTCCTAGCTTTCGAAAGACCAAAACATCTCTTCAGAATTTTTGTTTTTCTCAAATTCATATGCCTAGCAGCCTCCTTCCACCCACCTTCACATTTCTCAGCTAATCATCTGAGCATTTACCGACAGGCCACATGGCTCTGTAGTTACTTGCTTTGAAAATAATGCCATAATAGTTTTTATGAAAATTGGGTAAATATCTCTGCAATGCTATTTTAGTTAACAGTCCCAACAAGGCAATTACTCGTGGCGAGCAGCCAGGATATCCTTTTAGACTTTCAAGTTTTGCTCTCAGGGTACTTAGCAAAGCTTTTTCCTCAGTTTTTTTTCTTTCTTTCTTCCTTTTTTTTTCTTTTTCTCTCTTTCTTTCCCCCCTCCACCAAACTATTCCAGGCAAGATCCTTGGAAAGAACAGGTTTGGAGCGATATCTCCATCACTAGGGAGGAGCTAACCAGGACCACCACTGAAATCCAAGCTGGGCAAGCCAGGGTTTTGTCTGTCATTTACTGTCTCAGCAGTATGGTGATTGGCATTATTTCTCCCTGGCAGCTGGTCACTCAAGCTCTCCTCACAATAGCCTGGGTCTTCTCCTGCCCCCGATCCTTCTCCTGAACCTCGCTTTGCTGGACAGGGGGGGGGGAACCTACTGTATAGTTTTTCTGTGCCAGATACTTGCTATGAAATAATGTCTAGGAACATTTTTATACGGTGTGTGTGTGTGTGTGTGTGTGTTAAAAGTACCAGGGATGGGATTGCAATTGATAACACTTTTAGGTCCGGCATTAACATGTAGAAGATGTCTGTATTTTGTTTAACCCTCAAATTATCTTCAGAGCCCTGGAGTATGTTCAAGTTTATTCCCATGTTTCAAATGAAACTGGAGCCCAGAGACAGCTAGTAATTTGCCCAAGGCTCTGTGCATGTGCACGGGATCTGGGAACTGCAAAGTTCAGGCGTTTACCACCCTGCTATGAACGGCTTCCCACGGGCACTTCTGGCTGTGAAGCAGGTGGGCAGGAAAGAGCAGAAACGCCACCTTTAAAAAGCACAGCCATAGCTTCCAATTAACAATCCTACTTTGAAGTTTTCTCTTGTGGGTGAAAACAGTAATTTGTGTGGCAGCCCCTCAAATATCTGGGAACATGGGAATCCTCTTTAAGAAAGTGGAGTGGAGTCCCCTCTGTACCCTCAACCCTTCTCATTAAAGGGGACATTGAGGAAATGTCCTTGACGTGGTTGTTCAAGACTTTTCCTTAAATTGGGCAACTTTAAAGACAGATTCACAGATAGCTTCTGTTTGTCTGTGGCTGAATGGCCTGAAGCAGGTTACTCCCTCTCTTCAAGCCTCCACCTCCACGGCAGGAGACAAGCAATGTTTCTGAGGCTACTCGAAGCCGGAGAGTGTGAACTTGGAGCGTAGAACACAGGACTGAAGGCATCAGCCCCTCCCCCCATCTTTAGACCTGTGGTTCACAATCTTCCTTCAGGACAGTTCCTCGTGTTGTGATACCCCCAACAACATACAATTATTTGCAGTGCTACTTCATAACTGTTGTGAGTAGGCTAATTCATGAATTTATGTACTTCATAAATGTTGTGGATTGTAAGTAAAAATGTCTGCATTTTTCAACTGTCTTTGGTGACCCCTGTTGAAAGGGTCCATTGACCTCCCCAGAGGGATCAAGACCCACAGGTTAAGAAACACTACTCTAGACCCTTTCGGGGTCCTGACAAGAATATGGTCTGTAGTGTTCTCCAAGTTCTGGTGGGTAAACTGAGGCCTGAGAATGATGAGAACCACTGTCACGTCAAATCACTGCTTGATATAAATCCAAGGACCCCCCTTCCCAGCATTCGTGATGCCTTCCCACCAACAAGTCCCCGTTCTAATTAAAGCATAAAATTATATGTCTTATAGTGATTTTTTTTCCCCTGCAGTTTTACTTTGGTCTGTTGTTCTACAGTTCAGTTCAAAATTGTCTCTAGCACTAGATTAACATGGTGTCATTTGTACGTGGTGGGGGACGTGTGTGGTGGGGAAGAGGAGGACATGTGTTCTAAATGTCTGTGAATTGCGTGGCTGGTATACATCATGTCCTCTGCTCTTTATTTCTCATGTGGTACTAATTACATAAACACAAACATACACACACACCCAGCTGAATGCAGCATCTTTTGACCAGGCAAAACTATTTTAAGTGCTTTTGTTTCCTTTTCCTGACAACTGTTTGGCACCTTCGTATGTGTACAGTGTAATTAATGGAAAGTAGCATAAGAGAATGAAGTGTCTAATTAAGGGCGGCAGGAAATGTTACCCGGTTGTGTAAGTAAGGTGGGCCTCAGTCTGGGTTCTTAGAACTGGCTGCTGGCCCTTTGTCTGAGGAATTTGTTTTGTTGAATAGTTTTGCTTTCTTTCAGATGAATGTTGCTGCTGCTTTTATTTTCCTAATACAGGAAGTAGTAATTCCCTTTATTATATTAAGCTGTTTCCTTTTTAAGACGGCTTTTTTTTTTTTTTTTTTTTTTTGCAAGCTGGGTCTGCATATTTTCTTTGTCACACCGATCTTCTATAGTGTGCGTGTGCTTCCTGAAGCCATTTGTGCATTGATGGAAACTATTAGCCTGTTGCTGCAGCCCGACCGGGAACAGGTCACTTAGTCTGCAGACACCCTTTCATCCACAAAGGCGCTTTCAGTCAGTCAGCGGAGTGATGCTGTGCACTGCCGAGACAGTGATGTCCACAGACAGTTTGAGGGAAGGCCTGACTGGGATGAGGTTTAGAAGCAAATGTTTTAGAGTTTTCTTTTCTGGCCATAGATTCAAACGCGGCTTCCGTAGGCCAGCGGTTGGGAGTGGTTCTGTCTGATAGCTGTCTTCTTCACATGTAGCCCTCGGACCTTTCTTATTCATTTTGCCGGAACATGGATTCATGTCATTCAGAAAATGCTGTCACTTCTGCAGGAGCTATTAGGGTCGAGTGTTTTTTAAACTGGGTTGTGGGACTAACCCTTAGCATCCCCAACTGTCATGGCATGCTTCAGACAGCCAGACAATAAACTAAATTTCAGGTGGGATTAGGACACAAGCTTTCAAACTTCCCGTTAGAGGCTCCCCTCAGCAAGTGCCATCTTTCCTCAGAAACAAGCTGCTTTTGTGGTTCTGCTTTTTCACCTTTTTGATTTTTGCTTCATTTGGTCTCCAAGTCTTATGTTAGCAAGCCCATTATCAATGTTCAAATATCGACTGCTCTGATGCCTGTGTGTATTAGACATCTTTGACTTACGACTTTAGAACATTTGAATCTTGTGGGTTGTATTTCAGGTGAGCTGATATGTGTGTGAATACACTGTTTTCCTTCATTCAAAATTCTCAAAGTGAATAAATAATCTGATGTATTTACATTAATTTTCCTTATGGAGTTATATGCCTTTTCATAGTTTCCCCCTGACCCTTTACATTTCTCAGCTAAATAGATATAATTGTTAATGGTGAGCATTACAAATTTTTTTTTAACCAACAAGTCCGAATTTTAGCACTTGCCAGGCCTCAAAAGCCAAATTATCATAGGGACAATGGTAATGTAGGACGGGAAGAGCATTGTCGCAGGAATTATTAATAGTAAATTAAAGTAGCAATTGGAACTGCAGCCTTTCTGTTGGGAATGCACAATAGTGTCTTAAGTGTGACTGTGGTGACAGGGAGCCAGCAATTGAGTCCCTGCTAATGGCCCAACAGGGGAAGGGTTTGAAAAGAGGCAAGGAGTGGTTTACATTACAAAGGGATTGTCTGAGGGCTGCTCCAGTGTGGTCAGGAGGGGAGGTGGGCTGGAGACAGGACTGATGATAACCGTGGAACTGTCAAGGGCATCTTGGGGGTTTAGACAGGAGCTGTGGCAGCTCGACGCAGTCCACTGAAGCAGACGTGTCCATGGCCTGCCCAATGTTGATTGACAAAAAAGGAAACACAATGAGGAGATAATTGAGCGAACCAGGAGGCCTGGACAAGTGTCACGGATCTGAAAGTGAGTCCTGGGAGCACTGGCTGAAAATACTCCAGCCTTCAGTCTGATCAGAACTGAACCATTCTATGGAGAATGCAGCTGCTGAGAGACACAGAGAGAGAGATGGCTGTGATTGGCAAATGTATGGAAAAGAATTTGTCCTTGACATCTGATGAACTCCCACTTACGGTTACCCAACTCTAATGCATACAAACGCACTCACATGGGGCACAACACACACTCACACATGCTCACACTACTTTTACTGGATTTTTTCTTTTTCTTTTGTACGTACAACAAAACTGTCTAGAACACAATCTGGATCCACTGTCTCATTTGCTCTACCCTGTCTGTTGTAGCATTTTCCCCTCACAGTCTGGGCTGCAGCACACAGTAATCATGTGCTGTGTGTAGTTGTCATGCACAGAGAGACAGCAGAAAGGAGGCAAAATGGCCAATGCCAACAACGAATGCTCTCCCTGGGAGACATTATCAGGGTCTCCTAAGACTTCCATTCTTGCCAGTTACAGCATGGCCCCAGTGACTTCTCCACACAGGCTGACCTATTCTTACCTTTGGGTCTTCGTATTCAAGCTTCTCTCTCATTGAGCTAAACGTGGCTGGTTTCTTCTTGTCATTTACTGTCAGTTGAAGTGTCATCTCTACGAGAGGACATCCCATTCACTGAAATAATGATCTGATCGTCTTGTCTCCCTGTTTAAATGGTCTGCCCAGGCATCTCACTTGCTGATAATTTTTCTTTTGACTGACATCCAAAATATCCCAAACAACATCTTACACATGGGAGACACTCCAAAAATATTGTTTTAACTGAAAGTACCAATTTAACGTCCAGAGACAGGGAGTCATTAAATAATGGCAATAAATAAGAGCAAATAAATAAAAATAAATAAATCTTTAAAAGGGCTGAAGAGATGGCTCAGTGAAAAAAGAGCATTGACTGCTCTTCCAGAGGTCCTGAGTTCAGTTTCTAGCAAGCACATGGTGGCTCACAACCATCTGTCATGGACCTGATACCTTTTTCTAGTGTGTCTAAAGAGAGCTACAGTGTACTCATATACATAAAATAAAATAAATAAATCTTAAAAATAATGGCAATGCTGTATATGCAGGCTTTATGCAGTGTAGAGCTTCAGAACTTAAATCAAGAAGACACAGACTCAATAAAGAGACCTCATGGCTTATGGGTAAAGGCACTTGTTGGCAAGCTTCACAGGCTGAGTTTGATCTCTGGAACCCATGAGGTGAAAAAGGAGAACAGTTTCTACAAGTTGTCCTCTGCTCTACACACACGTACCATGCCCCCCCCCCCCCCCGCCACATACAAAATAAATAAACTCTTAAAGCAAAATTAAAAAACCATGACCCTACATTAGAATATTGGCCAGTTGGATCCATATATCTTAATTTAGTATTAAATGTTTGCAACATGTAAAATACTCTGTAGTTTCAACTCTAATCTATTTTTTTTATACAGGAATTGTGTTGCTACAAAGTATCTCTAAAAAGACATATGCTGATCAGACTGTTAATGCGACTTGGCGTCACAAGGGCATTCTTAAATCTGGAGTGCCCAGTGAAGTTGTGTGGAAAGTAGCAGTAATTGATGTGGGCTTTGAAAGGACTCAGGATTTCTAAGGGTGAGCCACCAGGAAGAACAAAGATAGGACGGGACAAAAAGCACACGGAGACCCCAAGGAGGCGGCTCCGACTCAATAGAGAGCTCATGTTTTGCAGATAGTGGGAAGCAGCAGAGAACTGGAGGTCGACTGGCAGTGGGGACGACTTAAGATCAAGCAGAGAGGGGGGGGGGGTTAGATTAGGAATGGCAAGAAATAAGGAATGATTATAAAGTCTTGAGAACAAGGGCAACATGATGACATTGGTATTTTCGGAAAATTACTCAGAACCGGGAGCGAAATGAGGGTGGCCGTTGGGGGTGTGACACCGGTTTCCATCTGGTGTCCGAGGCAGACTCCAAAGTCAGCCTCGGCTCTGCTTTAAGGCCTGGACACAGACTTAGAGCGAGCATCTTCACCCAGGCCTCCAGTCAGCCATCACTAATCAATCCGCATTGGCCCTGACGCCTGCCTGCCTCCCTCTGTGTGTCACCGTGGAGAAAAGAACACAAGAGCCAGGGTAGAAAGGCAGGGAGGCCCAGAGGATGAGAACCTGCCTGGACTTTGGTAGCTCTGAGAAGGCTAAATAACTTGAGATAGTCCTTTTGTGTTCTCGTAAGTTTGTATTGTAATTAGGGACCAAAATAGAAATCTTTTTGTATAAGTCGTTATTCATTGTTAAAGAAACATTTGCTTTCTCTTTCTAGGTCTCTGCTACTGGTCTGCAGTTTTTAAGGAGTTGCTTCTTTATAACAACAACAAAAAAAAACTTAAATATTTAACAAACCTTTAAAATAGTAACTCTTGCAAATGATGGGCCAAAAAGAGGACTCGTGCCTGTTGTTTTTAATCTAAACAGACTTAGAGATACCTGCTCTGCCCTTCCATAGGAGTTAAACTGTCAGTGTTAAGATGCTATTTTATACATATATACTGTATATATATATATATATATATATATATATATATATATACAGTATATATACACTGTAGCTTTCTTCATATATATCTTCATATCTTTGATATATATGAAAAATGTGTGTGTATATATATATATACATGCACATACACACAAATACACATACATTTGTTGTTATCTGCTGTTTTTAAAGATGTTTTTTAAATTACAAAATAGCAAAAAAATTAAAAATAAAATGCTTTGGTCTTAACTTCTGTGGCAGCTTATATACTATGTCAGAGTGTGGACTTCAGGAAGAACTGAAGTTTATCTTAGCTGCATGCTGAAGTTGGAAAGTGAAGTTAACAGGAACCAAAAGGCCTTTCTGGATAGCTTACAAAGGGGGAAACATAAATCCAGTGGCAAATCAACCCTCTCTTACGACCTTTAATCCTTGGATGTGTCTGAGAACACTGTTGCTTGACCATAGAAACCTTTCCCTGCATACTTGACTGGGACAGCCTCCTCAAAGCTCCGACCCTGAGGGTGGTTATAGGCACTGACAGCAGGTGAATATTTTCACTGATGGTTTCTCTTTAACATTCTTTTCTTTTTCTTTTTTTTCTCTTTTTTTCCCCTACCTGTGGCTTCTGATCAAGAGCTTACAAGACCCCATGAAAAAACTGGTTGAGAAAGAAGGGAAGAAGAGCTCGCGGAGAGAGAACCGGAAGGCTGTGGCGCAGGAGCCGAGGCAGTAAGTCCTACGCTCCTTCCTCTTGATAGACATTTCCTTCCAACAGGTGAGGGCAGCACAGTCCTCATGCCAAGCCCCGGTGAGGCCACTGACTGCAGTGGGTTACCCATGTCTTCACTGTGCTATTCCCTTGTGAGAAGTTAACTGGCTGGACAAGGCAAGTGTCCCCTGGTTTCTGGTTATGACCCTCCCCCATGTTGTCATCAACACTCACAAGATATCCTAGACAGGGAAATCCACCACCTTTTCTCTTCTAGAAGGCTATGGCTTATGAAATTGCTTCTCCATGCGTGAAGTCTAAAAGTGTAACTCTCTTCTTTCCCTGCTCTGCCTTTATTCTCTCTTCTCTGAAGCAGAGAATAGCCCAAAGAGTGGGAGGTAGCTCCCCTGCCTCTGTTTTTAGCCTTCTCTTCTTTAGAAAGACCAAGGTTGGTTTGCAGCACATGATCCCTAATGTCACATGGGGAGAAGGACCTTTGAACATGTGGCAATGTCTATGGAGATGGACAGCAGTCACTCTGAACTGTCTGACCTAGGAAGCATCGCTCCCCCATTCTGTTCCTCCGCTGCACACCTCCACAACATAGACATCATTATGGTTAGACAGGCTGACATTTTTAGTGTGGTTCTAAGAAGGTTTCAGATGTGTTGGATGTGTATTTAGTCCCATAGAAATATTTGCTTCCAACATTAGCCTTCTTCAGAGTTTTAAAGAAAATCCTGGAAATTTTCTCTGGTGCAGAACACAGACAAGTTTTCACTGTTGAAAAGACCATAGGATGTGATCTGGAGCCACACAATCGCCTCCTGGTAAGGGGCATCTCATAACTGCCTGCTCTGTGCTGGCACAATGTGGGGCTCTCTGTGGTACCCCTTCTCTCACTGACCATCTGAGCATTCAGCCACCATGTCCACACTGTGTGGAGGATGGAGTGGGGCTTGGAAAGGGCAAGGTACTATAGTGAACCCCGTTAGAAGCTATGTCCAGAGAAAATCCCACAAAAATCTTCCTTTTCCCATATAAGCTAATGTAGTCTGCATAAAGCATTAGCTGCACCAGAAGGGACCTACATAGTCTCTTGATGTGTTGACTTTCACCAATTTCAGATTTCTCAAGTGTCTTCGTACTTCTTCGAAAGCTTAAAACGTATACCAGCCACTATTTTAAATGACAGTGAAAAGTGAAATTTTAGAAGGATTTTTGTTCAGAACCAGCAGATAAAAGGGAGCCAAGGTGCAAGAAAGATCCAAATAAATGAGTGTCAGGGTGGTGGAGAGTCTGCCAGTGAGGTCACAGGAAGAGCGTTTCCGACGATCAAGTGTGCCTCTGGGTTTGGGAGGGACCCTGCCTTCTGCCTTCTGGGTAGTTTAGTGTCTCTCTTTTTTTTTTTTCAACCCCAGGAATCAGGATTAACCATTGTCTAGCCGTTCCTTTCTATGGTTTTTCCCAGTGGTGACATTGTGAGTGTACGGCAGTTATCCCTAACTGCCCATCAAGATGTTTACAGTGTGTGCCTTATGGCAAAGCCATACTCTATATGAAGATGCTATAGAATGCTATAGAGCACAAGCAGTGTCATTGCTGCCTCAGAAAATACAAGCCATACAAATGATGCCCCTCACTCCATCTCCCTCTCTCTACTCCCAACCTGTGTCTGTGTGTGGGAGAGATGCTGTCCGTGAAGCAATAGATATCACACTGAAGATATAGCTGTCCCATAAACATAAATTTTCAGACTGGTGTAAAGTCAATGTTCTTTTTTATTTTAAGGTTAATTTCTTTGGAGGATGAGAACCAGCACAAAGAATCCTCTACTTGTAAGAGTAAGTTTTAATTTCCCTTTAAATTGTTTCACAGGCATCGTTTCAAGGCACAACACCCGACTTATTTGTTCTTTTCTTTTTCTTTTTCTTTTTCCTTCTTTTCTTTCTTTCTTATTTTTACAAATTCCCTTTTGGCTTTCTTTTCTATCTTGAGAAAAGACTATTAATTCCTGTGGTCCCAGTTATTAATAATGTCACCCATTAAGCAGTACATAATATATTTCAAGATGGCTAAAAAAAATGCTATCCTGAGTGACTTTAGCCCTCACCAAGTAAGTGGAACCTGGTACACAGTTGTTTCTTTCCAGGAGATAACATTTCTGAACTGGCCTGAGTAGTCTTGGTACAGTGTTGATATCACACCCCGGGTGTGGTCATTGCTGATTTCCTGGTGGGTGTTCCTCATTTTTGGAGACAGGAGAGCTCAGATTTTACCCTGCCACATGACTTCTTAGGCCACATTAAGGCTCGCCAACCCCTTCAAGGTAACCTGAAGCCTGCCTTAGGAGGGAGGTTGCACATGGGAGGTGGCACTCCTGTAGCATTCTGCTGTCTCTGGCTCCTCCCTTGGTGCCAGGTTTTCTGTTGGTTCTTCACCGTAAAGGTACCGAGAATGGAAACTATGGTAGAACCAATGTGTAACAGTGCTGAATCCCTTCACCAGCTGTTAACATCTTAACATAGTTGGAAAAGTGGTTTACACCAAATGGGTGGCTAAAGATATTATGTAGATAACAGAAATCACCAGCCCTCTGATCAGAAAGGCCCTCGTAGGGACACACTTCCATCTTCCCTGCCTTGAGCTAGGCTATGGGAAACCTTCAAGGAAAGGAGAGGGGCGAAGCAAGTCCCAGACCTTTTCTCCGTTCTCTGCCTTTTCTTCTTTCACATTCCTTCTTGACTCCATTCCTCACTTCTGGTCTTCCCTTCCTCTTTGTACAACCATTAGCCACACCTGCAGACTCCATCTTTACTCCTTCCTCTTCTATTTTCAATCTGCCTTTCAACAGAGAATAGAAAATAGCAAAACAAAGAACAGGGAAGTGTGGTCCATGCCTCTAATCCATCTGTGCTTGGGAGGTGGAGGCAAGAGCGTTGGATAGAAATTAAAGGTCGTTTTCAGATATATATATTTCATACATATATGTATATGTCTATGTCTATGTATATGTATATGTGTACATACATGTCTATGTCTATGTCTATGTCTATGTCTATGTCTATGTATATATAGCCTTAGTCCACCTGGACTCAATAAGACCTAGTCTTTAAAATCTAAAACAAGCTTGCTCTTTTGTTCCCCACTCTTGTCTCCCCTTGTGTCCACTTGTGTGTGCATATGTGCTTCACAGGCCACAGGGCTTGGCCGTGTCCACATCAGAAGGTGTTTATTAGCAATCCTTGTGTTCCCAGCACCGCACAGGGCTCCAGCAGCAAGCATTACACAGCACGCACAGCCAGATCTATCTGGACCAGGGCTCACAGTCAGCAGGCGAAGCGGATAGTAGCAACTGCTCCCATCTCCAGCTGTAGCATCATTGGTGAAAGCTACCTAGGAGAAGGCCAGCACTCTGTGTATGAGATACACAGGCCTCACTTAAGTAAAGCAAGTGGGAGACAAGCTAAGGCCGTATATTATTATAAGGTTTGCCAAAGCAAAAGGAATAGCCAGAGAGGAATGAGCCAGGCAGGACCAGGCCAAGTCAGAAAAGCAGAATTTCAGAGTCCAAGGGAAAGTAAGTGGGGGAGAGGCGGGGCCTGATGTTGTAGCCTTAAAGGACTGTCTGTGTGGATCAAGACTTCCTGCCTCAATGTCCCTCAGCGAACCTGTGGCATGCACCATCAATGTTGTAGGGAACTGAGGTCACTGAGCAGAACAAATTTAGGAAAAAAATATAAACTCCAGTTTATTATATTCATACAAAAGTTTCAGATCTATATAGCTTATATACAGTTTATGTAACATGTAGCTATACAGAAGAAAATGCAATTTTTCTTTTCCTCATAGTTTAATTAGACATGATATTTGCATAATATTTTGAGATTGTGAATCTATTATAATGAAGTGGTTCTGAGATTCTGAGACCTGAAGAAAGTCTGGCGAGCATACGAACAAACTGAGTTTGAGGCTTGTCTGCATGTGTGCATGCATGCATATATATCTATGCTTTGTTTTACTGGCACACATATATCATATATGCATATATATCTATGCTTTGTTTTCAAGGCACAGAGGTTTCCCATGTTCCTTTGCACCTACATACACAACTTTTCACTGTCCACATCTGACACCAGAGTGGTATATTCGTGTAATCAGTGAGCCTTCATAGATGTATCCTTATGGCTCAAAGTTCATAGTGAGTATAATGTTCACTTCTAGTGTTCTATATTTGATGGGAATTATAAATACAAAATGAAATGTATTTTCCATTAAAATATCATACTAAATATTCCTGCTTCCAAGCCTTCTGTTCACCACCTGTTCCTCTTTTACCCACCAAGCACACCCTTAGTATCCGCTGGTCTTTTCCCTGTCTCTGCAGCTTTTCTCAGAATTTGGAAATCTTAGGTTTAAAGTCTTAAACAAAATGATTCTTTATTGAGTAGTCTTTCTTTTTATCTTAACCAGGCCCATGTGGTTAAAATGGATTAGTGATACCAAGTAACAGTCAGTTACTTAAGTCATTCAGTTTTCCATGCATGGAAACTAGAAAAGCATTTTAGAATTGTATGGGTTAGCTACCGACCATAACAGAGATTCACTGAGTGCCAACAGCTGAAGTAGAAGGTAAACTGAGGACCAGTGCTTTGCCTGAGTGCATATAGATTGTTTATTCTTTCTGACAGGGTACATTTACCTCACACACATCATTTAAACATGTGCCGTTGTGAGCTGGTCATAACCACTTGCATATGTTCCATTTCAGCTGAAGAAGGAAAAAGCATTTTGTCTTCTGTAGACAAAAGTTCTGTACATGATGCATGCTCAGGTAAGCTAAGGACAAACTTCCTAAGTTTAATAATTTACTCAAACTCCAAATATAAAGGAATTAACTCATAATTTATTTTCTTTCTCTTCGCTTAAGGACCCATAGATGAACTATTAGATGTGAAACCTGAAGAAGGTAATATTTACATGATCTTTGAAGTTTATGATTTGACTTTTCTTTTTTTTTAATTGGATATTTTCTTTATTTACATTTCAAATGTTATCCCCTTTCCCAGTCCCCCCCACTTTGGAAACCCCCTATCTCCTCCCCCTTTCGCTCCCCCTGCTTCTATGAGGGTGTTACCCTACCCACCTACCTACTCCCACCTCTTTGCCCTGACATTCCCCTATACTGGGGCGTCTAGCCTTCAGAGGACCAAGGGCCTCTTCTCCCATTGATGCCCGACAAGGCCATCCTCTGCTACATATACAGCTGGGGCCATGAGTCCCTCTATGTTGTACTCTTTGATTAAATTTTTAACTTCTCTTTTTTTCACGCAAAGGAAATCCAATCCTTATCTTTTTAATAGCTTTATAGTCATAAAAAAATTGGGTGATAGCCACTGTAAATGACCTTACCTATGATCAAGCAATATTTGATATACATGTTACTATATTTAATTAGACAGTGTTTTTAAAGCTGTAAATTATGACAAAAGTCCTATGCTGTAACAAAAAAGCTAACCTTCCAAATGAGATACCTGTGGATTTTGAATACTGATCCTCCCCTCAATGGCCTTAATCTATTTGCTTCATATACAAACCCTCTAAGTTTCAGTTGTTCTTGTTTGTAAAATGGAACCAAATACAACAGCCTTGCCAGGTAACCATCAGGAGCGGACTCAGGGGTGAAAAGGATATTTTGTAGTGTATGATGCAGGGGGCTTGGAATGATGGTGAGTTGAGAAAGGAAGATTAGGAGTGTTCACTAGATTATATACTGTGCTGTATTTTCCTTGATCCACTAAACTAGACCTCTCATGCTGACAGCTACATAGCCCCCTGAAAGAGAATACAGGACCCTGCATTTGGATGAGACATCTGATACTGAGTAATCTAAAGAAACAGAATAGTTTCTGTAGAATCTTGGCTTTCACTTTTTATCCTAGCTAGCAAAGGTTTCCTTTTAATGATTTACTAAGAGTCCAAAATGCTACTGAGATTCTGAGCCAAACATCAGAGGATCCCTTGACATGGAGACTGGCATTCTGCCCTGTTCATACAGGTTTCTTACAGCATAGAAACTGACCCAAGCCATCCTGTGGACCTCTGTTAACTAGGGTCAGCTCAGTCTGAGCTCAGCCTGGTAAACTGTTGTGACAGATGTTCGAGAAAAGCAGTGTAAAGAAAGGTTTACCTTGGCCCAGGGTTGCAATCTGTGATCTCCTGGCTTCTCTGCCTTTTTCCTTTGGGGCAAGGCAGACACATCCTGGAGGAAGGACATGGTGGAAGAAAGCTCTTTGCCTCACAGAGGCCAGAAAGCTGAGTAACAGGAAACAGCCAGCACCAAGGTATTTCTTTCAAAGACATGCTCCCAGCCAGACACCTCCTCCAACTCAGTGATTCTACAGTTCCACCACATCCCAGTTGTCTACGCAAATTTACTTTTGAGTCTAACAGTGGGTCAGCTATTGATTTGGGCTAGCTTAAATCCTCATGGTCTAGCTTTCTCTGAAACACAGATACTCCCAGAGGTAGGCTTAATCATCTCTTAATTGGTTCTCCATCCAGTCAAGCTAAAACTTAAGATAAACCATCAAAGTGCTGACTGAATTCACAGAACATTAGAGAAAAAGTCTCTCAGTGATAGAAAGTCACCACATCTTTACCATGAACTTCCCAGGGCTTAGGAATATAGACCCAGAGACAGAAGTCTGCTTGCCTTATTAATATCTTACAGAAGGCATTTATCAAAATTAATCAAAATGACATGTGATTAGTAAAACAGAAATCATAACAAACAATGAGAGGAAGGAGTAAACATTTATTGTGGGTTGCCATATATGGCCCCCATTTTTGTAAGGACCTTTTGCCTCTGGTTTAAGAATAAAACATTTTAATGGAATAAAAATATCCTTTGCAAATTATTTTTGGAGCACTAAAATAACTTTAATCTTACCAAAACGTTATGAGAATAATATAACATGCCTCCAGTATCTACCGCCTAGTTTCAGCCAGTCTTAACAATTTAGTAAATGTATTAATAATCGCATGCATGCAATTTTGATGGATTGATATTCCTCCTAACCCAGGCATCTTCCTTGTTTATAACTGTACTTAATTTTATTGCTTTAGCAGACTTGATTTCTGAATAGGTAGTATTTTTACATTAGAACATAAGATAATAGAATATTATATTTTAAAAACTCACCCTGTTTCTGTACTCTAGCCCATAGCCCATTGTGACAACAAAGTATTCACACCCTGATAGGAGTTCATGCTTGCTTCCTTTTCCCTTTATAAGGGATAAAAAGGGTTTTATTTGTTTGTTTGGGTTTTTTTTTTTTTTGGCTTTATCCATAGATTTTTAAAATTTTTGGATAGAATACTACAACCTTAACCGAAAGTCTGCATTTCTTTATAGAATTAAATCAGAACTGCTACTGCTTGCATTCATCAGGTTTCTTATGTGCCAGGGTCCATTGGAAAAAGACTGACATCTTCCTATTGAAAGCAACTCTCATACTCCATTGCTCTTTAGTTCTAAAGAGGGAGCTGTGGGATGCTCTTCCCGAATCCATGTACTGGTTCTCAGGCAGAAAGAGGGAGACACAGGTAGTCCTGACCAAGTGCACTCTCACATAAGCCACCCTGTTCCTTCATCACTGATGTCCTACAGAGCCCTGTGGTGGGCCTGAGGAATGCTCTCCACTGTCTGTGTGCCCCCTCTGTGTGGCTATCCCAGTAGGTGGCATCAGCTCTAAAACCACAGCCACGAGTATAAAGACACTCTCAACACACAGGGAACTTGTGACTGAAGAAAAGAATGCCCACTGATCTGTTCACTGCGAGGTGCATGCCCTTTCAAAACGGCCTCATGGCCTAAGTTCTGAATTAAAAATGCTGATTATAATATGCAAAACATTAGAAAGAAGAAATAAAGAGCGCGTAATCCAAGGACGGCCAGCTTAGGAGCTGTAGCTTGTAGCTCTGCTTTCTTCTTCTAAACGATAAAGTGATGGAGAACCAATATTTGGCCACACTGTATAAACATATTTTAATAACAAATCAGTGGCATTCAGAGATTCCTGAAAGTGGCCCCGAAGTCACCATATAACCACACATGACATGAAGCCTTCATTCAATAATTATAGCATATATATATTTTTGTGTTCAAGTTGGATGCCCCCAACCCCTGCCAAAATAACATAACACAGAAGATAAACGTGGTATAAAGCAAGTGAAATTTTGATAAGTTCGACTGAACTTACATCTTGTCAAGAAGCCTTTATGAAACACCACAAGGTTTAAAAAGCTAATTAAAAGACAAAGCAAAACTATTGTGCATGTCTCACAAGCACACTCGTCTTCTCCTGTTACTGCTCACCCTTCTGTACTCTGGCCAGGTGTAATGATGACAGGTCATCCAGCAGCCAGCAGAGCTCCAAGAGAGAGCCCTTAGCCCAGAGCGAACATGTGCTGCCCTATGGCACCTAGTTTCTCCTGAGTCACTGACCTACAGTCACCCGTAGAGTCAACTGAGAGATCTGTGTGCTTTGCCTCAGGACATACAGTGACCAAAGTATTAAATTCCTTATCTGGTCATGTAAGGTCTTCCTTCAGTATGCTAGGATAAGCTGGTGGCCTGGGTCACCCTATGAAATAATGATACACTTTTACTTTACACATGTTAAACAAGAGCTCTACCATTGAGCCACCCACCCCCTCCACAGCCCAACAATAATACACTTATAAAATGAAATACTGAAAGCAGACATGTGTCAGCAAACACCTGTAATGCCAACACTTGGGAGGTAGAGGATTAAAGTTCATGTGTTCAAAGCCAGCCTGACAAGTTTGAGCCAGCTCAGACCACACGAAATTCTTTTTTAAAGAAACCAAATAAATAATAAAATAAATGTTCTTAATCATGTAGTAGAGGGCTCTATATGAGATTATTCCTATAGATTCTTAAAGATCTGTTCTAGCCCTAAGATTCATGGTTTCTATCAAGAAACATTGGATTAGGGTTTTAGCAATCAGGTACTTTTGTGTACGCCTACTTGGGTCCGGCATCGTTGGAGTGTCCTTTTGGTATTTTCCAGGGTGCACAAACAGATCCTTACGCCACCCTCTTGTCCACCCAGGGCCCCCCATCAGTTGGGATTTTTATTTGTTATTATTTTTAAACCTGAAGGGGGTTTTTCAAAGCAGTATTCTTGAATTCCAAACAAGAACACTTTGTTAGCAGACCTGATGAGTGTTTTTTCGGCTTAGGCATTCTTGTCAGGTGATTTCCTACCATCTTCCCCCGCTGTCTTTGGGGTGCTAAGAGCATAGTGCTGGTGTTTGGGGTTTTATCTGCACTGCAGGCCTGTGGCCTTTAAGATTAGTCATTATGTGGGATGTGGGGAACAGGGAGAAACCCAGAGACATGAACCTTCCTGTTTCACACAGATGAAGGTAAATCAAGTGACATTTATCTGCTTGTTGGTCTGTGCTCTCATTTTCTGTCTATGTAGCTGTTTCCATCTTCTGTGCTCCCAGTTTATGCTGAGGTCATGAAACTCAATATGATTTCAAATGTACTATCTGAATGGGCTGTCACCAGTTTGCCACGCTCTGCCTGAACTTGAGTTTCCTCTACATTTGAGCTTTTACAAGCTAGAACTCACCGGTTCAGGACCAGTTCATCTAGGGAATGTTTTCTCAGGGCCCAGGCTTCTTATTTCTGGGTGTTGAGGATGGCGGGCAAACAGAGTGTGTGTGCTATCTTGGACAGTCTGCCTGTCTCTGCATGGTACTCAGAGGAGCCCTCTGGCCTTAGAAAGCCTCACCCCTTTACAAAAGCTTCTTCTTGGAGTTTGTGTATAAGGTCTCAGTTCTCTAGCAGCACACATAAAATTACCCATCCTCATTCTGAAAGAAAGACAAGTTTACACAGAGAGAAAGCACTGACTCCCAGGCCCGACTATCTATAACTAAGAAATCACATGACCTTGGACAGGTAATCTAACCTGGGTCTACTTTTCCTCCTCTGTAAAGTAAATTCAAGGAAGTAGTTTGTAAGATCTCCTTGATTTAAAACAATTATATATGTGTTTTTGTTTTTGTTTTTTGTTTTGTTTTTTTTTTCCACTGAGAAAAGAACAAGTCCCCAGGCAGGGCAGCAGCATCAACACGGCACCTTGGCTAAACTCTGTTTTTCCCAGGAGGCAGTGTTGCTAGGTGGCCTCACTCACTTCAGCTCTGGCCACCGAGCATGTGGGGATCCTGTATGCCTGCCACCATTGGGAAAGCTACTGTGTAAAGCTGTGACTTTACACTTTACTGCATAGCTGTAGCATCAGGAGGAGCATTTGTGAGGTTTTGAATAAGGAGTGACCTCACAGTTGGCCTCGGTAAAGGTGTAGGGTCAGAGGTCACCTTCTGGAGCTGCGACTGCCTCACTGGTGTGCACACCACAAAGGATAAGATAAGGATTTGCAGTCAGGAGATGGAGAACGTGGATTGAAGGCAGGTATTTGGAGACTCTAAGCCAAAGAAAGTTGTGGCCCCCAACTCAAGAGCAGCCTTTATTTGTCCACATGGGTGAAGGCTCTGACAGGGCTTCTCCTAAGGACATTATCTCATCTCTCCATGTTTTCTTTGTCTCACTGGAGTGGCTCTGTTTTCAAAGAGTTCACCCTCCAGAGCCCACTGACAAGTGCTACTTCACAAGTCATGGCTTGTCTGCTTATGGACCTGAACCTGGCCATTTCAACTTGTAATTAAGTTTCTCTTACAAGTTATGCATGGTAATCTCAGGCATCTTAATTCTTGGTGTAATAATTGGGAGGTTTCTGCATTTTATGGTTCAAGTCAGTACCAGTTTCCTTGCTTTTAGCTACCTAAATAAGTTCCCTTTCCAGAGCCCAGTTCACAGAGTAGAGTAGCTTGCTTTAACTATTAAAAAGCCAGGGTGTGATGATTTTTTTAACTTGCAACTTTTTAATACTATATTTTAAAACTGAATCAATATATAAGCAGAATGCTAAATAATAGACCACTCAATGGTGGACTTCAGTCGAAGCAAAATCTGAGTTTATAAGTGACTCCAGAGAGTGTTTTCTCACTTTTGTGACTAAAATACTTGTGTTTGGTAGGGTCTAGTGTTAGAATTCTTTGGTCATAAGGATAGAGTCTGTGTCGAGACAAGTTAGGTTGAGAATTTTCCTTAAAATGCACCCATCCATGTAATTGAGGCACAGGCAGTACATTGGCTTAAGCAAGACTCACTTGAGAGCTCTCTAGGAATGCTGTCTAAATTCCCTTTCTGGCTCTTTAGGTTGTTTTCCTTTGTGTGTTGACTTTATTGTCACTAACAGCCTCAGATTTATATCTTTGAAACTCCCAAGGAAAAGATGGCTCTTTCTCCATCCAGCTTTCATAGAGCAAATACACAGAAGCCTTCAGCATGTGTCCTCCCCTGAGTCAGTTACTATGGAGAGAGAGAGAGAGAGAGAGAGAGAGAGAGAGAGAGAGAGAGAGAGAGAGAGAGAGAACTTAGACCTTCCCAACCACATGCAGAGCCAAGGGTGATGAGGTCTCCTATGGGGTATGTCACCAGGATCACAGGGAGAAAGTGCTTCTCAAGAGAAAAAGAACTGCACAAAAGGGAAGAGATACTAAGTTAGCAGAAGCCACTGGTGTCTCAATTCTGTAGCATGAAGCCTAGACACTAAACAAGAAAGAAAAGTTTTACTGTCTGTTTATGTGTAGAGGACTCCTCATTTTGTTCCTTTGTTCTGCTGTTCCAGCCCAGACACCATGGTGGCCCCTCCCCAAGCCTGGCTTTTACAGGCATTGCTAAAAGATGCATTTAAGGTTCGTCTGACTAGGTGTCGCTTAAGTGGGTTTGGCTTAGTAATCATACAGTTTTCTCCAGGCCAGAAAGAAATCAGGAGGAAGGGGTTGGGTGCTCCAGTGTCACCAGAAAGTAGAAAGTACAGAGATTTGAAAAGTAACCACAGCTTGAGAAGGTGATTCTGGGAGAGATTGAAAGAGGGGGGATTCAGATGTAAACACATGTGTTAGGGGACACCTCCAACGCATTGAGAATACTATCCCTCTATTTCTTCCAGGATGGCGACAGGTAGGGGAGCAGCCTTTACCCCATCTGCCTGCCTTGGCTGAGGCTGGCCCCTGCAGCCAGCAGGGGAGCCTCTTCACAGAACCAAGTTGCTGCCTTTTCCGCCTAGCACGCCTACAGGCTTTGTCTGACTGAAAATGCCTTTGATAACATAAACAGTAAAAATATTAAAATTAGACAGTTGTCTGATTAAAAGGATGTTTTGCTACTATTTTTAAAGCCACCGTGATAGGAACTACTAGACTTCCCCATTCCTGATTTATAGCTAGTTTGCTGAGTTTAAAAAACAAACAAACAATAAAACAATACAAAAAAAAAAAGCAAAACTCAAAACAAAATTAAAAAAAAACCCAATCTCTGGATTTTTCTGTAACACGTCGGTGAAAATAGACTCAGCAAAAGAACACAGAGAAGCTTCACGTAAGCAGCAGTAACCTCAACTACTAATTATCAGTATATGAATATATTTGAGGAAATCCTGATAATCTTGTTTATTGTGATCTTCAGAATTTCAGTGTTACTCAGAAAAGCATAGGAACCATGAGGTTTCCCCTTGCTTCGTGACTTATAATAATGTTTGTCGTTTGCACGTGGCGATCAAATGTCACAAACAAAGCAACATGTGATACTTCCCTCAGCTCTTGTTCTTAAAATAGGCAGGGAAACTCAGTGAAAGCTTTGTATAGGATTTATGAGAGCCGTGTCCCTATTTCCCCTTATAAATAGCATTCAGTGTCTGCTTACTCTTTTGGGGTTTTGTTTTTTTTTTTTTTTTTTTTTTTTTTTTTTTTTTTTTTTTTTTTTTTTTTTTGGTGTTTTTGAGTCAGGCTTTCTCTGGGTAGCCCTGGCTGTCCTGGATCTCTCTTTGTTGACCAGGCTGGCCTCGAACTCAGAAATCTACCTGCCTCTGCCTCCCAAGTGCTGGGATTAAAGGCGTGCGCCACCACCGCCTGGCAGTGGTTACTCTTTTTAACAGCTGGCCACATGACTTTGATACAGTATTCCTAGTTTCCTGGCATTCCAAGCTGGCCCTCCTCCCTACTACACAACCTCAGGGATGACCTATCTGAGTGTCAGAGGCCCACAGTCTGCTGAAGGTAGGTTGGGCCTGAACTACCCTCTGGGCTAGGACTCATTACCACCTTCCAGTACCAATGTCTGAGGCCCATGAAGTGAACCCTCTGCATCAGGCCTTGGCTGACCAGCCCCCTCCCTGTCACAGGCGAGCGAGCCTTTCCTTTGCTTCTAGAAGCTGTTACTGCAAACATCCCTCTCTCCCAGGCGTTGATGTGCCTCCTGAGTGCTTCCCCTGAGCCAGGGCGTGGTGAGGTTTTGCCACATGGTGTGTTTGATACTCCAGCCCAGGCAGTGTGGATTGAGGGCTTGTGTGGGAAGATCCGGGAAGGCTTACAAACAAGAAACTGAGATCTCCAACAGCTTTCGATCCTGGCTATGTTTCAGACCTGGGAATGTTTTTGTCAGATCTGCTTTTATGTTAAGGAAAAACCCAAACCCTAGACTTGGTGGAAAATATTTCAATGCAGTTCTAGTAATGCTCAAAAAGCTGTATTTGCTTTGGAAGAAAAGGGGACAAGGGAACAGAGAATTTAAAATGTATTTCTGAAATCTGTTAATAAAGGGTGTCATGGGACAAGTTTCTATTCTGGTTACCGTTTCTTGAATCTAGCCGTCATTCAGTTTGTCCCCTCCAGCCCCCAGGGCAGCTGTCCCTGAGACTCGGGCCCTTGGAAGTCAATGCTCTCTGCTCTCTTGCCTCCACCAGCTTGCCTGGGACCCATGCCAGGGACCCCGGAACCTGAAAGTGGGGACAAGGATGACCTCTTGCTGTTGAACGAGATCTTCAGCACTTTCTGCCTGGATGAGGGCGAGTTCAGCAGAGAGTGGGCTGCGGTGTTTGGAGATGACCGGCTGAAGGAGCCGGCCCCCATGGGGGCCCAGGCAGAGCCAGACCCCAAGCCCCAGATAGGCGCTGGATTCCTCCCTTCGCAGCTTTTAGACCAAAATATGAAAGATCTCCAGGCCTCTCTCCAAGGTAGGTTACTACAGTGACTAGAGACACTTCTGTGGTTTTGCTCGTCCATTCGACCCCTGACCCCTTTAATACAGAAGTATTTTTGTCTGTGTATGCATTCTCTATTTTTACTCAATAGCCAGTATCTTCAAATTTTATTATTAGTATAGTATTTGTTGTTATTATTATCATTATTATTATAGCCAGTGACTTTTTAGCTAAAATCTCCAAATCACACCCCAACTTTAAGACGTAGCGTCAGACTCAAGATCAATTCTTCCTAATAACTTTCTCCCCTCTTAGGAGAGTGAGGGGAGGCTCTGGATCTTACTGACTCAGTTGGATTTAAGTTGTATGCTTCCGACTACGGCATACAAAGTAAATCCCCATCACAGCCTCAGAAGGAACAGGGTTTCCGCCCTCACCAAAGCAGTTTTGTGACATGCATGAGAGGATCGTGCCTTCACAGTTAAAACCCTGTGGTTTTTAACCTGATTGGCCGTGCCTGCCGTGCATATCCCTGAGATGTACTGCCTGCACGCCTGCACGCCTACCCTTGTTGTAGGTACCGAGTGGCCTTTCAGTGGACCTTTGAACTTTGTCTCCTCGTGTATTGTGCTTACTGTTGCTCCAGATACACCTTGACTGCCCCTACCTCATGTATGCCCCCAATTCGGCAGTTCCTAATCCGACTACAGCATACAAAGGAAGCCCCCATTGCATCCTCATTGCAGCGTCAGAATACACAGGCTTTCCACCCTGACCAAAATATTCTTTACCCACAAGGGTTCAGGGTGCACCAGGGCTCAGCACCAGGCCACATGCTGGTTGAGCATTGCTGGTGTGCCCACCCCACCCCCACCCAGCGATTCAAAGTACAAAAACAAGCTCAGCGGTGAAGCCTGGACTTTCTAAACCGGCCTTGAGAAGGAACTTGTTTTCTTCTATTGTGATTTTTTTTTTCTTTCATCCCATGCTACATAAAGCAAGATAGGAATGACTACTACTAAGACAGGTTCAAACTGTTTTGGTTTTTCCAAGAACTTAAGCTAGCTCCTTAATAAACACCATGTTTACCTAGCACTTAGAGTGGAGAGCAACTGGCAGAGGAGGAGATGATTAAGTAATTATGAGCTATTACAACCTTAGCTCTTTGGAAATGAGATCATTCATATGGGACCTGGAGGGGCAAGATGAAAAATCCCCTCCTGCCTTTTTTTAATGAACTACCTTTCTCTTTTACTTTCTTTGTAAATCCTGTTTTTTCAGCCCTCTCACATGTTAGCAGTCATGTGATTGGAGACTGCAGGGATAGAGAGGATGCTAGGTGTCTGCTTCTGCTCACTGTGTTCTGCCTCTTGCCCTAGTGGGCAAGCCTGCCAGTGCACTTCATGTTTACCCCAACCTTCTTGGAGGACAGGACCTAACAGGTGTGGGAGACTCCAGAAGCCAGATCTTCATCCTACCTCTGTGAGGTTCTGTAACCCCCCACCCCCACCATCTGTGCTACAGAATGATCCTTGCTACCCCACTCCCCACCCCACCCGCCCAGCTCTGCTGCATATGCCCTGCTGCTACAGGGAGCAGTAGAGGCTGACAGTTCCTGCCACAGTGAGAAAGCAGGGTTCCATAGCCTCTTCCTGGACAATGTGTGAAGAGCTCTGGTCAGAGAGAACCCAAGAGCTGTAACAGGACGGTGACTGTGGGCTTTGCACTATCCGCCTTGCACCACGTCTGAGAAGAAGGCACCAAACCACGTGTGGGACGGCGGAGGGCGGTGTCCTGACACTAAGAAAAAAATGCAGGGTGGGCCCTGGAACGGGAAAGCAGGTTGCACAAAGAGAGGCTGTGCCCTTCTCAGGCAAACAATCTCATTTGCCATTACTATCTTTGTGCTTTAGCATGGGACTCTCTCATTAGCAAGCATCTTCTGGTGTCCCCCTTTGTGACGAGCACTGGAAATGTGTCTGTGAATGCAGCAACCAAAGCACTCTGCCTTCCCAGAACTCATTTTCTAATGGGGAGGAAATGGGAAACCATAAACATAAGAAATAATACACAGTAAGTAGTGAGAAAATAAGCACAGTCGGCTGGCTAGGGAGTGATCTGGGATATAGGCAGGGGCGATGGAGCGAGGGAAGCCAAATGTTGTGGGATAGCAAGCCTTGCTGAGGATGAGAATTAGCCACGGGGGCAGAGGAGACAACCTGTATTGACCCTGTAAGGTAAAAGCGTGCACAGCATGAACAAGGTCTGCAGGAAGGGCACTTCTTGGTGCTGACTGAGCACAAGTGAGAGGAATGAAGAAGTGGAGAGAGACTTCAAGGCCACAAAGCCAGACCTCGCTATAGACGGGGCCGTATATGCCAAAAGAAGGTAGGCTGCATGGGGCTTTGTATACAGGGCAGATCTCCAGTCTCCTTTCAGCAGCCATATTGAACCACCAAACAGCACGATCTGCTTCGCTCTTTTGGTTGTTAGTCTCCTCTCTTCTTCTGGGCTTCCCACAAGACCAATGCTAAGCTCACTCAGTGATTATGGAGTTTGCTTTGCACGTAAATGGCTACCAACGGAATGCCTAGAGGATTTGAAATATCAAGGGAAAAAATGGCTACGTGGTTGAAAAATAAAGCCATCCCAGTCATTGTCCGCTGCAGCTCCAGAATCTCAGTGGGAAGAGCTCTCATGCTGACCAATGCTTCCCTGATTCAGGACAGACAACAGGCCAGCTGTTTGGAATGGCTGAGCACTTTGTAGGCTTCTGTCAGGATTCCTCTCATCCCCCAAATAAGAAAGGATGAATGTTAGCTTAAGATTTTTTTTTTCTACTGCATTCATGGGACGATAGAAAAGTCCATCTAATATGCATGAGTAGTTGTATGTAAATAAGAGTTTAATAATGACTGTTAAGCCCTGGCCACACTGTATTAAAATGGATTCCTTTGGTTAACTAGATCGTGTCAAAACCTAAATTCAGTAACAACTGAAATAATTACGAAACTAAACACGGGGAGGTGAGGCTTGTTGGTAATATTGACTCAGTGACTCCGTGTGGGACGGAGTCGAGCCCAGCTTTCTTTTGTAGTTACCCTCTTCTTCCCCACCGTGTGGTAGTGGTGAATCTCTCTGCCATACTCTGAGTTATTACTTTATATTTAGTAACTGAGGTATTGGTCTAGGCTTATTATCCCAGCAGAATCTTATCTGTGGGTTGACTCCCATCTCTGAAAGGCTAAGGTGTAAGATCTAGTAATTCTGTGACTCTACCAGCCACAGATTGTAAGATGTCATCAGCCAGAGTTTAAGACAGCACATGTTGGGTACCAAGCACTGTGGTCTCTCTTTTCCTGTGTCAACTTATCCATTCAATCTGCTGCTTCCCAGGCACACACTGTTAACACCTACACTTTAGAGATGAGAAAACCAAAGAAGTAAGCAGTTGGTTGGCTTAAGGTCACACTCTTGGTAAAGACAGCTTTGAACCTGTGCAGTGTAACTAAGGAGGCCATGCCTACCACCAGGACTTCTGTGATCCTTCAGCGCAATGTCTGATAGCAAAAGTAGCATCCCACAGGCCCTTCGGGCATCTGCTGCTTGGGGAGCGGGCCTTATAGTGATCAGCCTGGCTGTAGGTTTCCTGGGGTCACACAAGAATGAAGACACCAGTGCAGACAACAGGATGAGTGGTAGTATGGAAAGACAGGGTCCTTGTCTAACAAAATTGAATGATTGTATAGAGTAGAATATTTGAAATTGGGTCTATATAGATAATGTTTGAACAAGAAAACACCATTGTTTGGCTGAGACACCTTCAGGAAGACTACAAAGAAAAGGAAAGAAAACAAGTGTGCCTTCCTTCCTTCCTTCCTTCCTTCCTTCCTTCCTTCCTTCCTTCCTTCCTTCCTTCCTTCCTTCCTTCCTTCCTTCCTTCCTAGTAAAAGCTGTAGGAGTTCACAACAAAAATTAGAAGTCTGATCAAGTCATTTTAAAATTCAGTAGAATTAACAGGATTTATCAGTTTGTGAACGTATCTGCCAGATGAAGGGTTCTCCTAGCTTGGTTTCTGTTGCTGGGGAAAAGACCATAATGAAAACCACTTGTGGATGGAAGGGTGTATTTCCTTTCACCAGTCCACATCCCAGTCCATTTCCATGACTGAGGAAAGTCATGGCAAGAACTCAAGCAGGAGCCTGGAGGCAGAGCCATGGATTGCTGCTCGCAGGCTGGCTTCCATGACTCTCAGCTGCTTTCTTATCACAGCAGGGACCAGCTACCCTGGACTGGCACAACCCACAGTGGGCTGGTCCCTCTCACATCAATCATGACTCAAGAAAAGTTCCCCATTGGCATCCCTACAAGTCACTCTTAGAGTGGCAATTCCTCAGCTATAAGGGGCCCTCTTCCTAGATGACTCTAGTCTGTGTTTAGTTGACAAAACCTAACCAGCATATGTGGCTAGCACTTCCTGTACCTATGGATGATGAGAAAATTAAGCCTTCCTGGAGCTTCTAAATATGAGTAGGGTGAACCAGTCAGAGCGAGTGCATCCTGCAAGAAGACACTAAGGAAGGCTTGAAGCTTCATAGTCCGTGTCCTTTCCAACATTAAACATTTAAAAGACTGATACAGGAAAGATTACCAGCTGCTCAAAGTAAGCGCTGCAGGAGATCTTCCAGCTCAAGATTCTACAAACAAAAGCTGGAACTCTTGTCACAGATTCACAGAGTCACAGAGAAGCACAGAATCTTGCAGGGCGTTCTTCATGTTGCCCAGTTCTTAGATTCTCTCGCCATCTGCATGGGTTTTAGGTTTGGGTTATCTTGAATAAACCTCAGGCTGACCTCATCTCTGTCCACTCCTGGGTGAGTGTGGTGCCAGGGAACGGACATTTCTAGTACTCGATGGCAAAGCGTCAAGGGAAAGAGAGCCGATTGTATTTATGGTATAAGCACAGAGCGGGCACTTTGCTCATGCCAGTAGGAACGGTCGCTCCTTCCCTGCAGCAGAACATTGCAGGCCCGCTGAGCAACATCTGCAGGACAGAACTTAAGAGCTACAGGCTTCAGATGCCCTGGTACACAGAGGGATCCTTCACTACCGACTCCTCTACCCACTCTGTAGATGAGGAAATTCAGGAACCTCAAAAGGTCGTGTGCCTTGCCAAGTTCTCACACTTTCTACCACGGTAGCGAGGGCTAAATTCTCAGCTTGGTTTACAAGGTCCTTTAGTGCCTAGCCCTAGTTTCATGGCTGCCCACAGCTCTCACACGTTTGCTTTGCATGACTCAATGACATAACTGTGCCAACGAACCAGTATCCTTTTATTTTAGATGGTGATGTTAAAATATAAACCGAGCTATCCTGGAACTCACTAGGTAGCCACGGCTAGCCTCAAACTTTCGGTCATCCTCTTGCCTCAGCCTCTCAAGTGCTGGGATTACAGACACAGACCACTAAACGTTGAATCATATTCTCTGTCCATCCACTGGACTCTAGCCATACTAAGCTTTAGTACACCCAGATCTTTCCACCAGCAAGACTTTGGCGCGTTCTGCTTAGCGCATGCTGTCCACACCTACACATGCATAGCGCTATACTTGGCTGACGTTACCTAAGTCTCAGTCCTGATGTCAGTCCATCCACACCCCAGCAATCTGCATTAGCTGTTTCTGCTCCACACTTCCATTACACCCTGTACTTAAATCACCCTCTTACCTCATCTTATGGGAAAACTGATTTCATTTCTGTCTCTTCCTTGGGTTGTCATAGAAACGGGGTCCACGATTGTGTTGCTCGCCATATTTTCAGATCATAGCTCAATGCCTAGAATTCAGCGGGTGTTTAAAATGTGCTTGTTTGAAGGAGGGGGTGGGTGGGAGGGAGGGCAGATGGCTATATGGCTGGATTGGCAGGCAAGAGTGAAAGCAGATGACAAAATGATGTGACATCAGGTTAAAGGGTATCAAGCCTAAGCGTGAACCCTTTCAGATAAGACTTCAGGCGTGGTGATAAGACTCCTAAGGCGTGCTGAGGTAGACAGAAAACCTGCGAGCTTTTCTGAGAGCCTGTTCTCTAGCGTCCCCATCACTTTACACACAAGATCCCAGTTCATTTGTACCGAGGCCCAGGGAGGCAGGAATCTTACGCAGACCTTGCAGGTGTGCAATGGCCCAGAGGGATCGTGGCCACCATTGTTGTGTTCCTCCTTAGTTTTTCATAGCCACTCCCCCAGACCCTCAGGCTGAGCTAGCAACACTGCCTGGGCCCTGTGCTTTAAGTGGTAAGACAGGATCACAGCAAAGCATTCTCTGGCCCACGTGCTTTGTCTCTGCCTGCTGCTCTTGCTGGGCAATATTAGTTCTGGCTCACTGGCATTTCCCTATGTGTACACAAAGGGAGCAGGGCTGCTCTAGCAAACTTTCCTGTGTGTTTTCTGCAAATGGGTAGCACATTGACATGTCCGAGGAGCCCAGAGCTGGCAGTTTGTTCTTGTGATTGGAGTGCCCCCCTGCCTCCACCCTTCACTACCCCTCTCTTGAAAGAATTTCTCTTGACGTAGGGGAGACATCTTTCTAGCCACACCTAGGTGTTAAAAATGCTGCTGCCAACTACCACTGGCTAGGGAACAGTTGAGGGCAATTACTGGAATATTAGCAACACTCAGTTCTTTCTCAATAGCGGTTTCTCCTGACAGAAGGCAAGACATCCGAAATCTGGTTGTCATTCCACCCATAATTATCCTCATAGCACTCTTACCCTAAATAATTTCCAGAGAGATATGAAGGAGGCTGGGATGGCCATCGAGCTTGGGGCTTGGGGATTTGTTCAATAGCTGGTATCTATCACATCAATGTCATTTTAGCCCCTCGTGCCCACGTTCAAGCCAGTAGACAGACAGTAAGGGGTGAATGAGACTCTACGTGCTGGCCGATAATTGTGCGTAGTATGGAGAGGAGGAATCAGGATGTCCATATGTCTGTAAAAATTGCCGAGGAATACTCTCCTGCCCTACCATCTCAATTTCCGGACAAGAGATGGCTTCAAGTTCTACCCCCTGCACATATGCGCTCTGTAGTGGAGAATGCCTTTCCTTTTGTGCATTTTCAGTGTTCTTGTGAAGCATCTGACTAGAACTAAGTTATACCAAATAGTTCCTAGTTAACAGAAGCATTCAGTTGGATGATAACCGTAGGCTGGGGTCTGGTTCAGTGATAGAGCATTTGCCTAGCATGCACAGTATTGAGTGTGATTCCTAGCACCACCACCCCCTTAAAAAAAATAAAGACATTTTTTCTTTATAAAGAAATCTTGCTCTATCATCCCTTTACATGGTATTCTTGAAAATTACAATTCATGGTGATGAAGAGATAGATTCACTGTGAAGAGCGGAATTGTTCTCACAGAGGGTGTAAGCTTGGTCCCCAGTGCCCCAGTGCCCACAACTCGAAACAACCTGTGACTCCAGTTGCCAGGGGGACCAGATGCCTCTGGCCTCCATGACATCTACACTCTCCGGCACACATCCACATCCTTCACACATACACATAACTCAAACAGATCGTCAAGTAAAGAGAAAATGCAGTTTTGATTTCTAGCACTTTTCAGATGTGACTTGATATACAGATTCCTTTGTAAGTTTTCAAGTTATGGAAAAGGAGGCAAGCTCCACTTTAGAGTACTGGGGGCCGAACACACACCACTACATACTCTGAAAAACACAGTGAGTTGAATATACGTCTTAACCCAGTGTTCTTGATAGCTGGGCCTGGAAATGAGTCTCATGCATGGTTCAGAGGCAGGAAGCAATTTCTTGTTGAGTTTCTACTATCAAATAGCAACACCCACTTTGGAACTCACTCCTCACAAGATTCCCTGAGTTGATTCAGGCTCTCTCTGGAAGTAGCATCTCCATGAACTCAGTCAGAGAGCACAATAAGCACCAAGGGCCTAAAGCTGCACAACTTCTCAGGGCTGCCCAAGAAGATGATGTCCTGAAGTAGGCCCTTTCCTCGCATCAGCCCAGTCAACCCAACAACCATTTTTGATCTAGCCAAACAACAGGCAATCCAAGAGACTGTTCCCTAAACTAGCACTGGTCTCAAGGATTCCATTTTAATTAGTCAGCATCTCTAACCAGCTTACAGCTGAGGTGCTTCAGGAGACAGGCTGCAGGGTTGGAGGGAAGGAGGCTCAGTGCTCGTGGGCAGGTATGGGGACAAGGAAGGACTCCTCTCAGCTTTTCCTCTGACTGGCACTGTTGAGCACACATCTGCACCAGTCTTGACTTTCCACATTTACTGCTTTTATGTGATCTGGGTCTAAAAGGAAAACAGTTAAGAGCCAATTTTCTAGGAACTCAGAAGGTTTTGTTATTCCTGGATCACACCAAATACTGGCCATTTAAAATTGTTTTATTGAAGTATAATTTACATGTCATAAAATTCACTCGCCGTAAGCGAGCAGGTCAAGGATTTCTCATAAATGTACATACAGTGAAGTTTGAATTCCAGCATCTCAGAAGGCTCCCTTGACATCTGAAGCTTCCGGTTGCTTATGAATTACCCTGTGTATGTTTAAGTAACATTTCAGTGAATAGCAATGTCATTTAAAATCCTTTCTGTTTTCCATTGTTTTATAGGGAAATAAATAGGTCACAGGCCATCTGTCTCATTACTTATTAGTCTTCATTACTAAGTCTGTGTACTTCCCATCTAAAATGAAGTTCATCTAGCCAGTGAATATTAGAAACCACATGGGCTGCCAAGTACAATGTTGCCATTGAAGATGCTGCACCAAGAGTGTGCTTCTTGCCATTTAAAAGGGAGTTTTAATAGTTTGTCTTAATTCAAGAGTCATATGTCTGAACCCCCCACTGTGTGCCAGTCAGTGTCCCAAATGATACAAGAATGAAATAATACATGACCCATGGCTTCAAGGGTTCATGACACCTAAATGTAGTAAGAAATGCAAACTGTTAAAAATAGCATAATTCTATAATTGAGTCCACTAGAAAGTGTGGACATTAGAGTAGCAGGCCAAACAAAGGTGTTAAATTTTTATACCATCAACAGTGTGACATTCTTCCTCAAGAAACTATTCCCAGACCCATCTGAACTCTGCAATCCAAACATGGTCTCTCTTGAGGGTGTTACTGGAGACTAAATTATTCTTTACAAAAACATATAAACCACTATGCAAGAGCATCACAGTAAAAGGACAGAGTTTTAGGCATAATGATCCCATCGGATGCCCTGTTGATGCTCAACAGTTTCACAGGAGGCTCAGCAATGGACTTAATCAGCACACAGCTACCTGCTCAGCACTCTGAGGAAAAAAAACTTGCATACCTTTTTTCAGAAGAGAGGACTTCATCCACAAAGAACTAAAGCATTTAGGTTTAAAGATGTATATGGTAAATTAAGGATGATCTGTGCCAAAATATCCAGGACCATCAGTAAGTGTTATGGGAAATGGAGGAACTTGCTTCCCTAAAACAAGAGGGCTAAAGGCCTCTAGCCATGCTCTTCAGGCAGGGCACAGGGGTATGACAGAATGCTGGGTTATGCAAGTCCATCACATTGTAAGGGATGGCCTCCAGTTAACATTAACACAGGCTCTTCACTTTCACCCTTTGGGATGGACTGCTATTTCACCTTCCCAACGTACAGGAAAGAGATGCACATGACCCTCTCAGAGATGTGTGGTTACTAGTTCTGTTGCTCTGTTATTGCTATTCAGTTTTAAGCCTTCCCCTTTTAGGACAGGAAATGACAGGAAACCATAGATCTTGATTTCCTGCTCGTTTTGGGTGTAGTCATGAAGTCACCATGCTCCACAAGAAAATGGGTATAAAACACGAAAGGGAAAAACAGTGCTTTGATACAGCAGCTTCTTGGTTGCTTTTCAAATCCATTGTCTTCCTTAGTTGGCCATGTATTTCAATTAGATATGATCCGATGTTTCTACTGTTCCATCAGGTTTTGTTTTGTTTTGTTTTGTTTTCCAGTCTGGGAAAGATAGGAGAAAGGTCTTGTCACATCATCCTCTCTGCTGGAGGCCACCATAGGCAGAAACCATATATGTGCCCAGCAGCTGGTGGGATGGGGTGGCAGTTCTTGTTAGATCTAATGTCCTTTGGTCTTGAATATTAGGCTGGACTTCTTAGGTGTCCAATGAGGTCCTTTTAAGCTCCTGAAGTATGTTCTGTTTTGGAACAGGCCCCTGAAGTGCGCATCTGCCGCGCAGGAGATCTCATGTGTATTCCCAGCTTTATCTCTGTTGCTTTGGCCATCATCCCCTCTCCTTTTGACCACAGGAAATGTCTGTCTCATTATCTTCAGAAAGTGTTCCTATGATGTTCCTATGATGTTCTTTTAAGTGCTGTGCAAATAATTTGCACCTGGTTTTACTCCTAGTGGAGACCTGGGGGATCTGAGGGTCGGTCTCCTCAAAGTGCAGTCAGCTGGCTTAGCTCTTAACTGCAAGTCCGTGATTACTGCCTGGGGACCCTCTAGGACCTCTGCAAGAGTTTAGGAGGAACGGGAAGTAAGTGTGTAGCATATTTTCACTGAGGATATCTTTAAGATATCGTTACACTTTCTATCAAGAACTGAGATAAACTAATCTATCTATATCAGTCTTGTCCCACACAGTATCCTCATATGACCTCCAGTGTGATGACTTGAGGGCCTCTCTGGTCTCCGTATGTCAAATCAGTATAAGCCCGGGGTTGTAAGGTCAATCCATGTAGAATTCAATCAAGGTTACCTGTAGTAATAACCTATTTGGATTACTCTTTGGAGAACTGTTCAGACTACTTAGTATTATCATTACTAGCTGTTCTTATATGTACTAGTTGTATCTCCTATATATTGACATAATACATACATTGACTCACTCATTACAAAGCAATGCACCCAGTGGGTGTTATGATGAGGAATATGGAGATGAACTGAAAGCATGAAGTGCTTCGTTCACTATCTTAACAGTTCGGTGTCCTTTAGAGAAGGGATCAAAGACGATTTTTGTAACTCCCATTCTACCTCTTCACTCTAGCCAGTTTTGAGAGACTTTTCAAGCAGATGGCAAGCACATTCCTAGCTGCTCCCTGCTAGAAGGGTACCCTAATAGAGAGGCATTTATTCATGCTTCTCCTGACATCTCCACCTGTTGGAGGAAAGGCATGGATTATCAAGCCGGTGAAGTAGATACTCACGTGGAATGATTTATATAAAAGAGCCCCAGCTCATTTATATAAATCACTGGCATGAGGCACTCCTTTGAAAATTCTCTCCTCATCTGGAAGACACTTTGGCTGTCTAACCATGGTTTCTGGGGAGTTAGGGCGGGTGAAACGGAAGTCCAGAGAGAATGAACAGAGAGGGATTTCAAGCCCATGAAGGGAAGGGAAGGGAAAGGGGGAAAGGGGAAAAGGGGGAAAGGGGGAAAGGGAAGAGAAGGACCTTTTGCCTTTGACAGGAAATGGTGGGAAAAGCAGGGACCTTAATGGTGGTGAGACTGGGCCTGCGTATGACCTCCTGCGGGCCTGCATCTTTGAAGGATGAAAAGAGAAACACCAGATTGCTCCTGGCCCAGGGGACCTAAAGGGATCCCTCCAGCAGACACCAGAAGGCACCTTGCTTCCTTCGCCATTCACTCTGATTTCTGAAATAGCCGTGCTGTTTCCTGGTTGAGGGAGACAGACGGCGTGTGGGGTTTTGAGCACCTCTGGGAGCTGTAGCCATTGCTGGAGATGCACTGCAGATGGAAGCTAGTTAACTAAGCCTCAGGCCACAGTTTGTGTTAGCCAGCTCTTCAGAGGATGTGAAATTCCCTCACAGAGACCAAGGGTCATGAAATTTGTCCCTTCTAAGGTGCTGCTGCACCTGCCTGAGCCCAGCATGGCAGAGGCGATCAATGCGAAGGTGGGTTTGTTCACATTTCTTCTTCTTTTTTCCCCAGAGCCTGCCAAGGCTGCCTCGGATCTGACTGCCTGGTTCAGCCTCTTTGCTGACCTCGACCCCTTATCAAATCCTGATGCTGTGGGGAAAACCGATAAAGAACACGAATTACTCAATGCATGAGTCTGCAACCTTCAACAGGGAGCCCCTCGGGCTACACCGCAGCACCCCATCCAGGGCTTGCAGGAGTCTAATGTGCTCAGTATGCTGTTTTAATATTTACACGCCATTTTAATAAAACGAGAGGGTCAAGGCCCTGTTTCTATCGCTAGAGTTATTTACTCCTGTTTGATTGTATGTTGTCCATGTGCCTTGAGCAGTCGAGGAGGAGTCCACAGGAGCTGCTAGCGGGCCAGTGCTTGCTCTTGCTGACATCTTCAGCACCATTGCCGTGTCCGTATACCATGGTGAAATCCAGGGTAAATTACACACCTGAATGTGCACTTACGTGACACGTCTTCAGGGGAACCAGGAGGCTAAACGTCTTGTGCTTGCTCATGTCCCCATCCCTCTCAGAAGAGGCTTCGGGAAGAGCCCGTCTCCTGCCCTGCCACCTTCCACCGAGCTCTGGGTGAAGATCCAGACAACCAAAGACACTGTCTCCTGCTACACCTGACTGTGGCCACACGCCACACTGGCAGAGGAGGGGGGCTTCTTTCCATTGCATGGACCTTTCTATTGAAGGCAGGCATCCTTCAAAAACATGAACTCCAGGAGCCTCATGGAGCATCTTTTTTTTAAAAAAACAGAAAAATGTAAACATTAAGACAATAACATTTCCTATACAAATTCAAGTCGTGGATTCTGTGTAGAAACCCAGCTGTGCTAAGAAAAGCATTATTAGAGGTGCAATAGAGAATGCAGGGGGACCCGGAGCAGTTCTGCAGCTGTTGGCCAGACCTGTCCATCCCCAAATAAGCCAGCCAACTACAGGGGCTGCCTGGGACTTTTGGAGGACCAAGAAATAGTGGTAATAACAGATTCACATGTGGCCACATCAACAGCTCAGATTGTCAGACTCCCAGACCCTAGAATTGGCACCTTCTCTCTTACGTCTCAGGTGACCTGCTAAGTTAAGACCCTCTCGCATGCCCTGAAGTTCATGTAGACCATGGCAACACACGGAAGGCCCTGTGTAAGGTAGTGGTGCAGAAAACAAGATTCTCTGTGCTTAGGCCAGAGAAGCGGCCTCTTGTGAGTTCCTGTTGCCTATCTCAGAGAAGGCCTCCTGGGCTCCCTTCAGAAACACGGGAGTACCCTCAGAAAGGACCGGACTGCAGTTCTAAAACCACTCTGAGGGCTGGAGAACACAGGCTGTTACAGATGTCTTCCTGGTATAGAAAAAGTCTGGGAGCCAGCTGGGGCTTAGCTTGGGTAGCTTCCCCTGGCTTGGCTGTCTTGTGCTGTCAGAGGTATCATTACTAGAATCGTCTCTAGCAGACTTTCAAGTCCACGTTAATACACTCTGAGGTTGTCATGATACAGAATCAGAACCCAAATTCACACTCCTCTAAACACAGGGACGCTTGCCATCCCCTTCCAGAACCATCCCAGGGGCCCATTTGCTATGTGAGACTCCATGACAACCCTATTCAGTCCTCAAGAGCTTCCTCACAGCCCATCTCCACGAGTCAAATGTGGTGCCTCTACATGCACCTTCTCCAAAGATGAAGCTCTGCTCTCTTACTAAGAGTTTGGCTACCACCCTACCTCTCTCCTCCAGCCATGCCAAGTTGGTGCCTTCCTAAGCCGTGCCAGGGATGTGCTTTAGACACGTGCCTCTACCATTAGACACGTGCCTCTACCATTAGACAAGTGCCTCTACCATTAGACACATGCCTCTACCATTAGACACGGCCTCTCGAGAAGATTACTGACTGCCAGATCAGGTTGCCCATCATAGGATGAGGGATGAGGGTCCTAGTTTCATCCTGGGCCACATTTGTTTGTAGCCATGAAAACCCCAGAAGTCACAGTGAGTTGTTGAACCTGGAAGGCCTGTCTGTCTCCATCTAGGCGATGGTGGGAAGGCATGGAGGTTGAGGGAGGTAGTTTCCTTCTGTTTTGAATAGGTTAAGCAGTAGGAGGCTGCGTTCTAAAACTGATCAGTGAGAGGGAGAAAGAGGATCATAGTGGTTGAATGAGCTTTGCAACAGGAAAAGGAAAGGGTTGCTCCTGGAGGCATTTTCTCCCCGAACTTTCTTTATATTTCTCATGAAAGGGAAAGAAAAGAAAGAGACTCAGTCTCCTTTCCCATCTGCAATCCACTTGGGCAGCCTCTTGATCCCTTTTGAGAGGCATGTTTTGATCCTGCTCACACAAAGCCCCTTGACCACGGCTCCTCAGTAAGGAGAAGCAGCTGCTGCCTGCTCCCTTGTAAGTGCCCTGGACACCGCCTGGCCAAGAGGCTCCCACTGCCCACACAAGTGTTATCTCTGACATGAAGGAGACAATGTGTCCTTACCCTCTTTGCCAACAGTCTCGCCTCATCTCCACGTCCCTTCGGGCAGCCAGCCCGAGCCACAGTTACACAGGAGCTTGAGACAGACCCAGGCTCTCCTTGACTTTCCTGCTGTTTCTGATGGCTTCAGCATGACCCTCCCTTTTCCTCAGCTACCGGATAAAGAATGCGCACACTGCACGCACACAGTAAGGAGGGACCAGGCCTGATTCTGTTTGTGCCTGCCGCATTTCCCCAACTGGCACTGGCTCTCAGTTCGCTTGACAGATTCATTCCCCTCAAAATGTAATTTTAGGAATGTCAAGTTGAGTTTTGAGATCTGGGTGAGTGAAAACAAACAAACAAAACAAACAAAAAACCCAATCCATCAGTCTCAGGATTATAAAGTACTGACTTAGAAAGACACAGCATGTTTTTTTTTTAAATATTTATTTATTTATTATATGTAAGTACACTGTAGGTGTCAGATCTCTTTATGGATGGTTGTAAGCCACCATGTGGATGCTGGGATTCGAACTCATGACCTTTGGAAGAGCAGTCAGTGCTCTTACCCACTGAGCCATCTCTCCAGCCTGACAGCAAGTTTTTTGTTGGTTGTTGTTATTGTAGTAGTTGGAAGTTTTTGCCCAAGAAAATGTGTTCTGCTTGAAGCCAGCACCCCTGGGTATGGAGGGACCAATCTATTGTGTATTAGCCACTTTTTATAACTGGTGTGGGGCCCTGAAGGAGGGCCCTCACTTTGTGAGGCCGCCTACCTACTAGATGACACCCACCAGGTCCCATCCTGTAACTTCTGGAATCAGCACTGAGCTCCCCTATTAGGAGATGCTGCATGAAGACCCCACCCCAGAACCAGTCTCTGGCAAGAGCTCATGGGTAATTGATTTTTCCAATATATCAGTGCTACACCTGGCTTGGTGATCAACTAGTGCCCTCCACAAAAGCTAATTCGTCCTCTGCTTCCTGCTTTGATTGGAGGCCTTCAGACTGGCATTCTCAGTGCAGTGATGTAAGTAGATCTCTTCAGTTTGGTTGGAACATAGATGTCAACTTGGAGGCAAATCTATACGACTGACCATGGCTGCCAAGAAACCTGCTTTGGGAAGGCTTCTAGTAAATGATCAATGTTTACAGTAAATGTGGGGCAAGCAACACTGCTTCAGACCTTGCCTTTCATGGAGCTTTTAAAGTTAACTTCCTTATCAAAGGAAACCAGTGTTCTAGAAGTGTCAGGGAGGGGCATTCGTGATAAGAACAACAAAGTTCTGAGACTAGTCATTACCAAAATCCACCCAAACATCAAACCTGTAAAATTATCATTTAGGAGGTGGAGGCAGGAGGTTCATTAATTCAAGATCACCCTTGGGTTTGTAGCCAGTTTGAGACCAGCCTAGCCTAAATGAGGTCCTGTCTTAATTAATTAGATAATTGGTTAATTAATATCTTAAACACATGACAATAGGCTTATTCCTCAGGTAACTGTCAAGTCTACAAACGTCAGGCATGGTTGGGCCTAAAGGTTCGTATTTGCAGCCTCCCCTGCCCCCAGCTCTGATTCCTCTGTATTATTCAAACCATCAGGGATTTAACAGAGACAAAATGGCCAGAGGTAAAATTTTGGAATGTACCCTGCATAGGTCCTATGACCAATCTTTCTTCACTAGGATCAATGGGTGGCAAACAAGCCATTTGACAAGCCTCCCCCAGGTAAATTTGGGTGCTGTTACTAGAAGACAGGACAGAGGCCCAGCAGAACTGCACACTACAGACCTGCCCTGCCTCCTGGACTCCAATGGCCTCAAGGAGACATTCGCCTTCCCAGAGAACAGTAAATGGCAGCGGGGCAGAAAGAAAAGCTAGAAGCCCTCTGTGGTTTACTGAG